>NW_012148041.1:1405557-1421926 GCF_000956105.1 Propithecus coquereli
CTGGGGCCACGCCGGCCCTCCCGGCCCTGGGCGCCCCTCTCCTCGCCCGCCGGTGCGACGCTCCCTAGCTCTCCCTGCACGCTAGGCCTTACCCCCTCCCCAGGACCCAGCCGAAATTTGGGGCTAGGGCCTGGGGTGGGGCTGAGGGCGGGGCTGCCGCCCCGGGGGCAGGGCTCCCGTCGGTGCCGGGGGCCCTGGGTGCCGCGTCACGCGGAGCCCGGCGGAGCCGGAGCGCACGGGCCTCGGGGCTCGCTACCCCCTCACCCCTGTCCCGCGCCGCCGAGGCGGAGCGCCCCCTCCCGCCCGCGAGCCCGCCCCCCACTCCCGGGGCCCCAGACCCGGCTCCGCCCTGGCGGCTGCGCCCGCCCTGCCCGGACCCGGTTTGGCTGGTTCTCCCCGAGTGGTTTGTTTCTCGAATTTCTCCCTTTCTCCCTCTTCCTGGACCTCCGAGTCCCTCCCTCTCTGCGCGGCTCCCCGGGGCCCCGCGGGGGGCGTCTCGACACGGCGCGCCCGCCGAGTTTCGGTAGGACCCGCGACGGGCGCGGGGGAGGGGACGCGCGGCGCCGGGGCCTGGCGGGGGGCGGGGAGGCTGCCCGCCCGCCCTGCGACTCTCCCGCGCTCCGACCCTCCCGCCCGCCGGCCTCGTTCTCCGCACGCGCCGAGGAACCACCGCGCCGCTTGGCCAAGGACCGGCTTTATTGGGGATGTGGGTGCCTGGCCCCAGCGCCCATCTCCCGCCCCTCCCCGGGCCGGCGCCGGCTCCGCAGAGCCCCCGCGCGGCCCCCGAGGGGGTTAAGACAACACTGCCTACTGCTCCCGGCCGGAAGTGACTCGGCGCAGGCGAGCTCTGCGACCAGATGTGCGGCTCCAGCTCCAGATGTTCTTCATCTCCGTCCTGCCTGCCGTCTGAGCTCCTCCTGCCTCGGCCGGTGCCAGGCTGGGGAGCGGACGGAGGTCGCCGAGAGGCAGTGAGGGGTCAGCCCCGCACGGCCCTGCCAGCCGCCGCTGAATCCCTCCCCCGCGCCGGCGGCGGGGGCGCGGGGCTGCTGGGGTCACTCGCAGGCCAGCTTCCCGTCGAAACTGGAGAGGGCGATGGCGAAAGCCTGCAGGGCGCACAGCGGGTACCGGTAGTCGAGGGTGAAGACGTCCTCGGCCACGCGGCCGAACTGCAGCACGATGTAGTCGGCTGTGGACGTAGACGGGGGTGGGAGCGAGAGCTCCTTGGCCCCCCATGCTGGCAGACAGTGCTCTCAACGTCGCGGGAAGTCGCTTTCCCTCAGCCACCAGCCCAGCTGCCCAACACCCATCCCTGCTTCCAGCTCACCCAACACCAGCCGCCCTGGGTCCCCTGAGAGCAGGGACCCTGCCTTATCTGCTGCCGCTGCCCAGGGTCATGCCTGCGGCAGGCACGTCATCAACTAAGGGCCCTGTCGACTTTCCCCAAGCTCACAACCCTTCCTTCCCTGCTTCTCTGTTGTCTTCTCGCCCCATTTTTGTCTTCCCACTCCCAGCCCCCAAGTCCCACCTTAGGCACACTCCCTTGACCAGCCCCCGAGGAGTTCCCTTCCTCAGCCAGTGGCCCCACTCAGCCCCTGTTCCCAGCCTCAGTCTCCACACCTCCCTCAGCATCCATAGGAACAGGAAGTTGCTAAAAATACCCCCAAACTCAGGCAGACCAGGCTCCACCAGAAACGTGATCTGGAGAGCAGTCCCAAGGCCACAGGACAAGTGACACTGGGCACATCCCATCCCTACAATGGAGTGGGGAATGGGAGCTTACTCAGTGTTGGCTAAACCCGGTGAACCTGGAGTCCCTTGGGAGATACCCTTCCATCCCCAAACTTCCCCTCCCTAGTGGGGACCTCTCTTCTCCCTGGATTGTGACAGGGGCATTTTTACTTAATTGTGTTCCAGCTACATCTTGTTTCACTTACTCTTCAAGGATAATCCTTTGACCTCACTTGAGAGAAGACAGAGTATACACTCAAAAATGCTTCATTAATATTCCCTGCTACTAAAAGGCAACCATGTCAAAAAGGTTAAGAGCATGGGTCCTATAGCCAGCCTACCAGGATTCTAATCCCAGCTATCCCTCTTATTAGCTGTGTGACCTTGGGCAAGTTACTTAACCTCTCTGTGCCTCAGTTTTCTCATCTGCCTAATAGGAATAATAATAATGCCTTCCTCATAGCGTTGTTGAGGGATTTAATGATTTGATATCTGTAAAATCCTGAGAAGGGGCCGAGAGACTTTGGGTAAAGGGCTGCCCTCTCTGAGCCTCAGCACCCTCTTTGACCACAAAGGGGTTGGGCTGTCGGTGGTTTTCAGACAACAGCAGCTCAAGCCTCCCTTCAACACGATCTTATCCAGCGTGTCCCAGTATCTACCCCAGTGCTTTGGTCAGCCCTGGCATGGGAACCTGGAGCAGCGAGCCCCAGGACACCTGCTTGGGGTAGCTGAGGCGCCTGGGAGCACAGTGGCAGTGCCTACGGGGGAGAGAGTGGGCTTGCTGGATGGCCCAGCTCCAGGGGAAAGGTTCAGACAAGGCGTGCGTGCATGTGTGTGCGCACGTGCCTGTGTGTGGTGTGTTGGGGCGAGGCCTGAGTGAAAGCAGGAGTCCTGAGGGTGGTGGGGAAGAGCCTGACCTGGGCCCTCAGATACTCACGGTCATCAGCGTGGACAATCTGGAAGTTCTTCACTGAGGCCTGGGTGACCCGGCCTTGGAAGTTGAGGGTGTAGGAGCCGCTGTCTTCATTCCAGACAGGCGGCTTGTTGTGCAGTTCGATGAGGCTCTCCAGCGTCTTGTTCTGCCAGCGCACCAGCAGCCCGTCGCTGGCCTGGGGTGCCAGAGGGGGAGTAAACAGGGAGAGGACAAGTTAGAGGTGGCCGAGATTGCTCAGGACTGACGGGAGAAGGGGCCTGGGCACCTGTGCGTGCCCTTGCACGTGTGTGCAGGTATGCGGCCTGGACACAGATACCGGTTCAGGGTATCCTTGAGAGCATGCTTGGCGTCTGTGGAGTCCTTGTGGGCAGGGTAGGTATCTGTGAGAATGGCTGTCTGTGGGACGCCAAAGCGGAGGGCTGGAAGGGGCATCTGGCACACAGTAGGTGCTGCATGGCCTTCGTACCCAAGTGGTCTTAGGAGACGGCCATGTGTCAGCACCTGATTGATTATAAGGATGAACCAGACAATTCAAGACCCAGGAGGAGAGGCCCGCACGGTGGCTCACGCCTGTAATCCTAGCACTCTGGGAGGCCGAGGCAGGGGGGATCACTTGAGCTCAGGAGCTCGAGACCAGCCTGAGCAAGAGTGAGACCCCGTCTCTATTAAAAATAGAAAAATTAGCCAGGTGTAGTGGTGCACGCGTAGTCCAGCTACTTGGGAGGCTGAGGAGGATGATCCTTGAGCCCAGGAGCTGAAGGCTGCAGTGAGCTATGATGATGCCACGGCATTCTAGCCTGGGTGACAGAGTGAGACGCTGTTTCCAGGAAAAAAAGACCTAGGAGGAGCACACAGTTGAGCTTAGGAGATGGACGGGTAAACAGTGGGTACAAGAAGGTGTCCTTGGAGGAGAGTTTCTGAAAGGAAGGACCAGTGTCTGTATGATGCTGCTCTTGAGATATTTCTTTCCTGAGTTTCCTTGTCACCTGTTCACATTCACAGCTTAGAGTGAGTCCACTCAAGAGCACCTCCTCCGAGAAGCCTCAGCTCTGAGCTTCCATGACACCTTGCTCTTGCCATTCCTCCCACTGCACTGTGGTTGACAGATACTCTCGGGGCATCTCCGTGTCTCAGTTTCCCTCACAGTGGCTTGTTGTGAGGAGCTAATCAGTTAAGAACACATGAAGTAGTCTTTAGAGTGGTTCCTGGTGCAGAGTAGGTGCTCAGTAAGTATCAGATATTACCCTGATGACTGTCGTGTTGACTTTGGATCCCCAGTGTCTAGCACAGAATGAGTGTTTGACAAATGACCTATGGGATGTTGGAGAGACCCAGAGCAGCACCGGGTGTTGTCACCAAGCCCAGAAAGGGCAGGAGCACTGCGTCTGGACGATGTGTGTTTCTTCCAGGCATGGAAGGGGCAACGGTGGGGCCCACAGGCCGAATGAACCCTCAAGACCGAGCCTCCCATGGCTGGTGTCCCCTGGGTCAGCCTGGCCTCTGATTACGGCGTGCCTTTCCAGCAGGGAAGGATGTGTGATCAGCTGACGGGGGTATTATTTTTCATCGTAAATGAGTACGGTGACATCAGCCTCCTGTGAGGATGGGGCATGCGAGTCATCCCGCGTCTGAAATCCTGGGCTCACCCAGCCGGCGGTGCTAAGGCCAGAGCACAGGACTAACACTATGAGGGAGGCCACGTCTCCCCAAGACAGCTCTCCGTGTTAACCTCCACCTCACACCCACACAAAACGACCTTTGCTTTTTAAAACAAGTCATGTAGCTCCTTTGCTCAAAACCCTGCTACGGCTCCCCATTTCTCTCAGAGTAAAAACCGGTTATACAGGCCCTTTCTGACCTCATCTCCTTCCAACCATCCTGGCCACCTTGCTGCTCCTCAAACCCACCAGGCACCCTCCTGCCACAGAGCCTTTGCACTGGCTCTTCCCTCTGCCCGGATGCCCTTCCTCCACGTATGTGCAGGCTCACTGCCTCACTGTCCCAGGGAGGCCCACTCTGGGCACCGTATTTAACGTTGAAGCTACACACACATTATCATCTCCCGTCCCCGGTTCAACTTTTTTTCCATAGTACTGGTTACCTAACACGCTCCATAATGTACTTATTTGTCACGATTATTGTCTGCTGTCTGTCTCCTGCAACTAGAATGCCAGCTGCAAGAGGGCAGGTCTTTGTTTTGTCCACTGGTGTCTTCCAGGTGCCCAGAACTCTTGGCCCTCAATGTGTGTGTTCAGTGGACATATGAGTCAATGTAATAGATGAGTTTGATGTAAACTCTGAAAAAACTGAAAAGCCCATTGTGGTTACGTCAGTGAATTCAATAATAAAAGCGTCAAATCCATTCCACAGGTTGCCAGAATGAATTTGTGCTGGAGGGTGATAAGTGTGCTCAGGGGTTGGGTAAACTGAGTCCCCTCACCCCCTGCTCCCCCAGAGTCACATAGGGAGCAGGACGCTCAGGGACAGGGGCTGGGGAGGTGCAGAGCTCACATTTCGGGGCCGGATGGGGACCCTCTCGTTGTCCGCACTCATGCCAGGAATGATGACCGTCATGCGCCGGGGACCGCGGAAGCCCAGCACGTTGGTTTCCTGGGAGAGAGATGCGGGTTAGGCAGGCCCCCGTGAGGGAGCGGCCCGCCCGTGGAACGGGGGGTGTTCTTACGTAGATCACAGCTGCCAGCTCCTGCCGAAGGCTCCCCACATCAGAGCCGCCTCCACGCTGGGGGTTCTGCCCGTTGTCAAACACGGTAAAGCGGTTCCCCAGGAGGTTGGACCTGCAAGCAGGGTGAGGCTGGGGCTGGGCCGAGGGAGTTCCACATCCCTGCCCCAAGACCCTTGCTGGCAGCACAGAGCGGTGCTCATGCAGTGAACGGCCGTTGAGTAGGTGCTGTATGCCAAGTGCCGGGAGTTCAACCCTAAACAAGACGGGCGTGGGCCCTGCTCCCTGGGGAGCTTACATGCCATGCACAAGCGGGCCCTGGACAGCAAGGTGGGCATCACGTGGGTGCTGGTCAGAAATGCAGAATCTCATGCCCACTGCGGACTCACTGACCCGTTTTAACAAGATCCCCAAGTGATCTGTGCACAGCAAAGTGTGAGAGGCCTGGGGCAAGGGGGCATTTCCAGAATGTCCAACGTGGTGGGTGGCACTCTGCCAGACACAGAGGGACAGAGGTGACTGGCATGGCCCTCCTGCTGACCCGAGGCCCCAGCTCCAGGAAGCCCAGCCCCACCTCAGCTTCCCGATGAAGTTCTCCCCTCCTCGGGACAGGTTGGTAGGGTCGCTGGAGATGAGGTAATTGGCTGTCTTGCTCCGTTTCCGTTTCCTGCCAGCCAAGAGGAACACCTGGGAGGAGGGTGACGAGTGAGAGGATGGGGAGGATGGAGGTGGGCCTCAGGGAAAGAGAAGGCCTGTTTGTCCCATGGCCTCATCCCGGCCCCAGACCCTCCCTCAGCCTGGGTCGCGGCACCTCCGCTCTCCCTCCTACCCACCTTCTTCTCCGTGTCCAGGTGCAGGAAGTAGGAGGGATACATGCCCCGGTCCATGCCCTTCTTGTCCCGGGTCAGGCGGCAGCGCACCGTCCGGCCCTGGGGCGCAGGCCGGAGCACGAACTCCCGGGGTTCGTCCACCTCCACGGGGGGAGACGGGGCCCTCTCCTCCTTCTGGCGGGCAGAGGGCGCGTCAGCCCCAGAGCACCAGCTCCCCCCCTCAGCAGGTCCCGGTGTGGGGGCAACTCACCGCCTTCTGTGTGCAGAGAGAACGGGGGCCGGCTAGAGCACGGCGTGTCCCTGGGGGCTGGGACGCCGCTCATGCTTCCCAGCGGCCCGGCCCGGCCATGGCAGGAGGCTCCGTGGAGCTCTGTGGTTTATTATTTTTCTGTTTAACTTGTGGTTAAGAGCCCGGGCTCTGGAGCCAGACTGTCTAGGTTCAAATCCTGCTTCCACTACTGACCATCTGTCGTGTTTGTTAAGCTTAACCACACTGTGACTCAGGTTTCTCATCTGCGAAGTGGGTACGGCGGGGGAGGACACCTGGGACAGACCTTACTTACTTTACGTACTTAGCACACACTGTACAAACTCCGCCACGGCCGTAGCTCTAAGCACTGCAATGTTCACGGGGTTAACCCTCACGTCCACTCACTGAGGCCGCGTCCCCACTGTGCAGATGAAGAAGCTGAGGCTTACGGGAGTTAAGCACCTTGCCCGAGTTCACAGAACCAGGAAGAGGTGCAGCTGGGGTTCGAGTCCTGGCCAGTGTCCTGTTAGGTCCAGAGCCTTTAGAAGACCTTCCCTCGTGTGGACACCATGCCAGGTGGTGAGCTGAGGCTGACAGAGTGGACTGCTGTGTTCTAGGTGCACGGTAAGCATGGCAGAGGTGCTAGCTACTACTGACATAGTCAGCACACGTATGTACCCAGTGGACGTGGTAGCCAGCCTGCAGGAGGGCTCCTGGTGGTCCCTGCCTCCTGGTACTTATGCCCTGTATAGTCCTCTCCCACAGTGTCCTAGGGTTGGTCTTATTTATTTATTTTTTTTCCGAGACAGAGTCTCACCCTGTTGCCCTGGGTAGAGTGCAGTGGAATCATCATAGCTTACAGCAACCTCAAACTCCTGGGCTCAAGCGATCCTCCTGCCTCAGCCTCCCCAATAGCTGGGATTACAGGTGCATGCCACCATGCCTGGCTAATTTTTTTATTTTTGCTAGAGGTGGGATCTCACTCTTGCTCAGGCTGGTCTAAAACTCCGGAGCTCAAGCAATCGTCCTGCCTCGGCCTTCCAGAGTGCTAGGATTACAGGCATAAGCCACCGTGCCCAGCCCTAGGGTTGGTCTTTGTGACCAATAGAATATGGCAGAAATGATTGGGGGGTCACTTCCAAGGCTAGGTCATAAAAAATATTGTAAGCTGGGTGCAGTGGCTCATTGCTGTAATCCTAGGACTCTGAGAGGCTGAGGCAGGAGGATTGCTTGAGGTCAGGAGTTCCAGACCAGCCTGAGCAAGCACGAGACCCTGTCTCTCTAGAAAAAATTAGCCGGGCATGGTAGCACACACCTGTAGTCCCAGCTACTTGGGAGGCTGAGGCAGGAGGATTGCCTGAGCCCAGCAGTTTGGGGCTGCAGTGAGCTATGATGATGCCGCTGCACTCTAGCCCGGGCAATAGAGCAAGAAAGCAAGATTCTATCTCACACACATACAAAAAAAGAATTGTGGCTTCTACCTGGCTCTCTCCCTTGGGCTCTGGGCTCTGGGAGAAGTTGCCTGCCGTGCGATAAGAATGCTCAAGCAGCCCTAAGAGGAGTTGCGCACGGAAAGGAACTGAGGTCTCCAGCCAACCACGACCATAAACCATTTTAGAAGTGGAGGCTTTGTTTCCAGTCAAGCTGTCAGAATGGCTGTAGCCCCAGCTGACATCTTCACTGCAACCTCGTGAGGCACCCTGAGCCGGCACCACCCTGCTAAGCCACTCCTAGAATTCTGACTCTCAGAAATTGCATAAGAAAGCAAATGCTGTTTTAAGACACTGAGTTTTGGGGGCGATTTGTTACACAGCAGTACACAGCTAATACATGAATCAATGAATGGTCTCACTTTGCTCATTGAGAAACTCCTAATAACAGCTTGGTGACATACGGCCTTAGATGGCCTGTTCACTCCACGAAGGCCCCTTCTGTTCTCACAACTGTGTGCACTTTGTCCTCAAGTTCTGTCCTGCACAGGAGGGGAGTGAAGATTCTAAGCCCAACTTTCCAGCGAGGGACAGCACGCACTGCCAGCCTGGGTGGTGCATTTGAGGATGAAACGCTCTCTGTGAGCCACTAGGAAGCCCTGATGTGCTGCGACTGGCCATTTTTGCTTAGGGCAGGTTTGCAGCGTGTGTGAGGGAGGCTGGTGTGAGGGCAGCAGGCCCTTAGCTCAGGGGCAAGTGACCATTTACTCTCCACTCTAGGCTGCTCAAGAAGAAACTTGGGAAATGCAAGACTATGTTTGGAATGTGATGCGGAGAAAGCCAGAGCTTATTCAAACACTTCCACAGCTGTGACTTTCAAGAGCCTACTGTATTGAAGGCTGCTCGGCAGTTATCTTCCTCCTGGGAGATAATAAGCTGACCTTTCAGTTTGTACATCAGCATCTGGTGATCTTGGTTAATGTGAATCAGTCCCCCAAGACCTGACCACTCCTGCACAAACTAATAAACCCACCAAGCTAAAACCCAGGCCCTGCTCTTGCGGTGATTTCTCCACTGGTGGAAACCCATTTCTCAAAGACTTCCATCGCTTTCTCTCCCTCAGTTGGGCCTCCCTCTTCTACCTCTGCTTACGTGTGTTGGTGCCTGAGTCCTGTTTGTGAGCAGGGGCAATGTTGAAAATATTTAACAACCTGTTCTGCCCGTGGAGAATGCCAGTCAGAATGGACACTGGCAAGCTTGGAGGGGGATCCTGGGGGCCCATGGGAGTCAGGTGTTAACCTGTTAGTTGCTGGATTGTTTAGTTGCTGGGAGGTTGGCAGATCCTAGGTGGGGTAGCAGAAAGCACTTGAGGAGCCCAGGGCAGTAGGGTGGAAACATCTTCCAGCTGGTACAGCTGACTACTAGTCAGTGTGCCCAAAGTGTGTACACACGTGCTCCTATGCCTGTGTGCTCCACTTCCCTGGTACACAAAGTGCGTGTCTCTTCATGCGGGTGGGGGGCATCTCTACCTGTGTCTGATGCTTATGCTACAGAGGGGAGGCCTCAGAGGGCCTCAGATAATACAAGGCCCTTGGGTGGTCAGCCCTAGCCTGGTGACCCCAAAAACGCCTCCTCTGTTCGCACAAACCTGGTGCCCTTTGTCCTCATATCCTGTCACAGGAGGGGGAGCCAAGATTCTAATCCCAAGTGACTCCAAGGCCCCAGCCCACGAGGCCCCACCCTGCAGTCCCCCTGCCACTGCTCTCTGAGTGGACCCTCTTCCCCTCTGGGCCCCAACCTTTTTGCCTTTTCCTTTCGCTTTGCCCTTCTGATTGCTGTTCTTAGTCACCACAGCTGCCCCCTCCTCCTCCTCCTCTTCCTCCTTTTTCTCTTCTTCTGGGCCTTTGGGAGCGCCTGGGCATGGAGGGAGAAACAAGGCCGTCAGCGCCGTGCCCTGGCTCGCAACGTGCTTCCAACACCCGTGTTTCGTCCGGACTCTCCACAACCGCAAGAGGGTCACCCTGCGTTCTTACCGTCAGAGCCTCAGAAGGGCTGAGGCACCTGCCTGAGACCACACACTCTCAGAGGAGAGGTCAAGGTGCCCTCACAGTTTCTGACTCTAGAACCCGTACTCCTCACCTGGCTCTGTACCGCATGATGTAAGGGTGCCCCAGCTCCCCCCCCAGGGCCACCTCAAGACTCATGGCACCAGCAGCCATTGCCACCCACCTTTCTTCTTCAAAGCTTTTTCAGCAGGGCCACCTTCCCCAACCAGAAACATGGCGGCTGGGGTCTTCTTCTTCACTCTGCCCGGGCTCACTGAGGGGTCCTTGTCAGCCTCCCCTGACCCTGCATGTGTTGACGTGAAAGGGTCACAACCCCCACCACAGCCAGAGTCCCCTGGTCCTCCCCAGGCCAGGCTCACCTTTCTTCTTTGTCTTCCTCATCTTGGTCCCCTCCCCGGCTGGGGCTTCCTTCTTCTTAATGTGAAGAGGTTTGGATGGGGGGTCAGGGCTTCCCCGGTCCCCTGGAAATGGAAGGTGGAGTTAGACAAAGAAGGAGCCTTACTGGGGCTGTAGGCTGCCTCCAGCCTCTCAGCCTCCCTCCAGTGCCCAGCGAGGCTGGAACCCACAAGGCCCACAGTGTGCCTTCTGCTTGTCTTGGCTTTTTTCCCCTGAGTCCAGAAAGGTGCTGGGCAAAGACCAGCAGATTTGCAAGAAGTTACTGAATGAGTGAAGGAAGGAAGGAATGCCAGGCCTTCTAACGAGCCTCCGAGTCCTGCCTTCTGCCCTGTCTGTGCCGGGACACCTTCTCTGGCCACTGCTACGGAGTGCGCACTCCCTCCCTCGAGGCCGGGGTTCCAGCCCTGGGCACCTGCAGGGTGAAGTACCCAAGCCAGGAAACCATTACCCTGGGATTTATTCAGCGATTTCTTTTTACTGTAATCACTTTGGTACTTTTATAAAAATTGTAACAGTAATTCAGATTGAGTTCAAAACAAAAACTCAACAACAATCACAAAGAAAACTGAAATCCTCTGTCCTCCCTGTGTCACAGCCGCCCTGGGCAGGGGCAGGTGGGGCTGGGGTGGGGGAGCACATGTCAGTCTATGTCCTTAACATGGAAACCGTCAGAGGACAAACCCCCTGGTCCAGGCCCTGGGTCCCTTTCTGAGGTCTGGACTCCTGTGCGTCAGTGAGACCCACGCCCCCAAGGGCAGGGCTACTGTCCCTTGCCCGTGTACCCCTCTGTACCCTCGACACCCAACCCTCGCACCCTGGGCCTTGGGCCTCCTCTCCTTCATGTCTGCAGAAGTCTTCTCTTTGAGGGGCTTCTTGGGACGCATAGGGGTTTTCTCTTTCCTTTCCTCTTCCTCCTCTTCCTCATCATCCTCTTCATCATCGTCATCCTCCTCCTCCTCTGTAGGTAGAAACTCCCATAATGGGGGCCCGGGTGGGCCCCCTTCTCTGGGAGCGCGGTTCCTGCAGACTGCTGGGGAGTGGTGAATGGGCACAGTGGTGGGAGCCTGTCTTTCTGGAACAGGAATGGGAGTCCCGGCCCCCCTGGAAGGAGGGTGGCCCCACAGTCTCAGGGCCTGTAGTCTGGAGAGTGAGCTGGAGTTGGAAGAATCCTGTTCCGGAAAACCCCCTTCTCTGCAGGGCCTTCCTCTCCCTCCCTGCCCCCCTGCCCTCCTCACACACCGCGTCTTCCCCGTCCCACTGCACCCACTGTGCATCTCCTGTCCTTGTCTGTCTCTGTTTCCGACCTTGAGTCAGACCCAACTGGGCTACTTCTGGCTCCTAGCTGCAGTTTAAGGCAAAACCCTTAACTTCTCTGTGCCTCAGTTTCCCTATCTGTAAAATGGGGGGAAGAACAAGAGGATCAACCTCCTAAGGTTGGTGCTTAGCACAACCCCTGGCTCAAAGACAAGGCCGGGGAAGTGGAGGCTGTTTTCTGCCTCTCCCTGCCCTCCTGTCCACCCGCCCCTACCTCCTTCCTCCCGCCCTCTCACCGTCCTCCACGTCTGCGGCGCGGGCTACAAGGAAGGTCTCCCGGGGGTCGCGCTTCTTGGCCTCGGGGTCCCTGAGGAACTTGGCGTAGACGGTGGGCGCAGGGGCAGGGTCCTCCTGCGGCCGTCCCCTCCGCCCCGCTGAGCCGAGACGTGGGGTTCAGGCGGGGTCCCGCGGGGTCCGCCAGGCAGCGCCCCCCCCAAGCCCGGGGCGCGCCCCGCTCGGACTCCTCCCCCCGCGGGTCCCTCGCGGTCTCGGTTTGCACCTCCGTCTCCTCCCCACACCCTACACCCCGCTTTCACTCGCCTCCCCGCGTCCCGGCCAGCCCCCTCCCCCGCCCAGGCTCCAACACCCGCGGGTCCCTCCTGGCCGCCACCCTCACCCGCGCCTCCGGGTTTCCGGGGCTTGAGTGCGGTGGGGCAGGGGGACTCAGGCGCCTCAGTCCTCTTCTTCCGCAGCCTCTGTCCGGGGGCGGGTCGCTGCAGAGTGGGGGTCAAGAGGAGGCCGAGGAAGGAAAGGGGGGTTCTGAGGGCTGCCTGTTGCCTCTAATCCCTTGAGCCGCCAGAAATAACTGCGGATTATCCGGAGGGACCGCAGCCGCCTTCCTGGGGCGAGGAAGGATGACCCCTTTCATGCACCACGGCCCCTCCAACGCCCCAACGTCCCGAGGCCTCCCCCGGATGCCCCATGTGCCCCAAACACCTCTTTGGCCCCTCGACATCTCCAGATAGGTAACCCCCAGACGCTGCTGAAGGGGTCTCCCCACCGCTAGGCCCTCTCCCCTGTGGGTTCTCACGCAGTGGGGACACCTCTCCGCTTCCTTTGCAAGCGGCTGACATACCTGCCTGGGGCGCCGCTGGGCCTCCGGGCTCGGGCCTTCGTCCTCGTGTCCGCTGCGGGTGGCAAAGGGCTCAGTCCGTCTCCCTCCCCTCCCCCGTCCGCCCCCGCCCAGCCCCTCCATCTGCGCGCCCCAGGGCTCGGGCAGGGCCACACGCGCTTCCAGACCTGTCTGAGGCCCACACTTCTCGGAGGGTGTCGTCCTGCAGCGGCATGGTGCATTCGCCTGCGGGCACCCCTTCTCTGGCCACCCGCCGCTCTAGGAGCCTCCTCTCCGCACTCCAGCTAATCCCGGCTCAACTCACCCCACCCACCCTGCCGGACTCCAGCGGTTGGGGCCTGGCAGCACCGGGAGGGGCGACAGCCAAGGACCCCACCCTCCCCCAGTGGCCCAGGCCTGGAGGGAGCAGTCTGAGCTCTCCAGTTCTTCTCAGACCTCCCCGGACCCCCAGCCTGGCGGACAGCGGTACCACCTCCGCCCCGGCCCGGGAGCTGTGGGTTAGACAGGCCCATTTGTAATTGCCCGTGGTCAATGGGCTGTGGGAAGAAAATATCAGGCCGGATCCTGTATTTATCTTTATTTCTCATACAAAGTAGGAGCTACGATTTACTAATATTTAATATATGATTGACAGACTTGTATGTAGACAATTTATAAAGAAATGTGCCTATATTGGGGGTGTACACTCAAATATTTTTTCCTGATAGGGGACATGTTTTTTTGAAAGGCTTGGAGACTAGGGATAGTGTTGGTGTGATTAAAGTCATGGGAGAAGTTTGGTTTAAGTGCTGAGGAAGCTCAGAGGGGGGGGGCCCAATCAGGGGTTCCAGAAACTTCCTGAAGCCTGATCCAAAACTTGATAGATGGGTAGAAGTCTCACAGGTTAAAAAATAGGCAGGACGGGCTACCAGGAAAGGAAACAGCAAGACTAAGGTGTAGAGGTTGGAAATAGCCTGGTGTGTTCCAAGGTGTGTAGCCGCAGAGGGGAGCAGGTCATCTCAGGCATGGGTCAGCCCTGAGCCCTGCCAAGGAAGAGCTGAGCCTCCTTGGGAGGGTCGCTCAGACTCTCTGAACCTCTGTTTCCTCATTTATAAAATGGATTCGATATTACTACTGACCTGGTGGTGATATCGTGCAGATTCAGTGAGACGGTGCGTGGAAAGCTTCACACAGTGAGACTCAATGACTGGTCCTCGTGTGCCTCTTTTCAGAGCACTTCCACTTTAACTGTCTCCCCGGCACATCAGAGCTGGACACACGACTGAGGTTCGATTTTTGAATGAGTGCCTTCTTTATTTCCTTTGATTCTCACGAGTCCAGTGAGGTAGGCAGGATAGAGATTAACATCTCCATTTTACAGGTGGAGAAACTGAGGCCCAGGGAGGCAAAGTGACTTGCTCAGTGTCAGCCAGATAGTAAAGTTGAATCCAGATCTGTCTCCTGTCAGAGCTTTTCCTCCTAACCCTTGCATGTTTTATACAGTCCCAAGGATTAGAGATGGAGTTTGAATGAAACAGTCACGTTTTTTGTCTTTCTTCACTTCCTTGGTCCATCTGATTTGCCATAATTAATCTTTCTAAAATACTACTTCTTCACTTGTCACCTTTGCTCAAAAACATTCATTGGCTCCCTACTGCCTAACGATCAAGTTTAAATGTGTTTGGGTGGCATTCAAGGCTCTCCCTGATCTGGCCCCAATCTGCCTTTCTAACTGCAGGATTATCCCAAGCCACGCTGCTCACCCAGCCACACTGACTGCCTTTACACTTCCTCTCCTATCTTTGCTCAGGCTACCGCCTCCTGGAATGCCCTCCCTATTCCATGCAAACCTATCCAGCTCTAAACAGCCCACCTCCAGGAGTCCGCAGTCCTCACCCGTCTCTGAATGTATAATAATCATAGCATTTATTGACCACCTACTCTGTGTCAACCTGCTGCCTCCCATTCTTGCTCCACCCTTACATTAATATTTATGAGGCAGACATTAACACCCTGATATTAAAAGTAAGGAAACTAGAAGCTGAGAGTCGGTCAACAAGTATTTCCTGAGCATCTGTTGCGTGCCAAGCAATGTGCTGAGCACTAGTCATACAGCGATGAACAAAATGATGCGGTCCCTGCCCTCATGGAGCTTATATTCTTGTGGAAAGACAATAGTAAAGACATAATACCCAAATTCATTATAATGATCCCATCATTATTATTAATCGTGATAAATGCCAAGAAGAAAAGGAACCGAGTTGCATGAGCATAACAGGTAGGCTCCAGTCTGGATTTAGAGAACAGACAAGGCTGTCCGAGGAGGGAAGTTTTAAACCGGAATGTGAAAGATTCCAAAGACCGGAAAAGAGCGTGCTGGGCACGAGACACAGCGCACGCGCACCGTTCCCGGGCAGCGCAGAGCTAGACCCACCGCAGCAGTCCGCTCCCGGACCGGGGCGAGAGCGGCCCTGCCTCACGCCTGCACTTCACGGGGCTCCTGAGGGTCTGAAACTCCAGACAAATATACGTTCCTAAGAACCGGGGCTGGACACCCGTCTCCCCAGCGGCCTGGGGCTCCTCACTCGGCAGGACTGTGAACTCGAACGTCAGACTTCGACACTGCTCAGGCCCCAGGCACGCTTCTCCCCATGCCTTGTCTCCCGGCCTCACATCACAGGTGCCTGCGCCCAGATCTGAGGGAGTGTGTGGGCTGAGCTGCAGCTGCCATCACAGATGGAAATTACTTTGGAGCGAAGGGAGGATTTGAACAACAGAAGCTCTGAAGTGAGAGAACGGATAAACTAATTTCTCAGACCTCTCTCTCAGGTTGCATGGGTGAGATAGATATTTACCTAACAAGTGTCCATTTTTGGGGTCTCTCTTCCTGTTTTGGAGGTTCTCATATAGCAGCATGGTATTCGTAACAGTTGCACATGGCAGCTGAGGAACTTACAACAATATTAAATAATCGCTATTGCTGTTAAATGGTATATATGTAAATCTCGACATAACACGTGAAGTATGATGGCAATTTAAAAAAATGTTTCCTCCCTCCCTTCCTTCCTTCCTGCCTTCTTTCTTAAATATATGCTGCCAGGAATGCTGTGTTGAGAAGCAACTCTTTTTTTTTTCTGAGGCAATGTCTCCAACTGTCACCCCATCTAGATTGCAGTGAGTGGTGTCATCATAGCTCACTGCAACCTCAAATTCTTGGGGTCAAGCGATCCTCCTGCCTCAGCCTCCCCAGTAGCTGGGACTACAGGTGCTCACAACCACGCCTGGCTAATTTTTCTATTTTTCTTAGCGACGAGGGGGTCTTGCTCTTGCTCAGGCTGGTCTCGAAGTCCTGACCTCCAGCAATCCTCTGGCCTCGGCCTCCCAGAGTGCTAGGATTATAGGCGTGAGCCACCATGCCTGGCCGAGAAGTAATTCTTTATACTGAACACTGTTTTGCAAACAGTTCTATTTTTCTTTTCTTTTTTTTTTTGAGACAGAGTCTAGCTCTGTTGCCCTGGCTAGAGTGCCGTGGCGTCAGCCTAGCTCATGGCAACCTCAAACTCCTGGGCTCAAGTGATCTTCCTGCCTCAGCTTCCCGAGTAGCTGGGACTACAGGCATGCGCCACCATGCCCGGCTAATTTTTTCTATATATTTTTAGTTGTCCGATTAATTTCTTTCTATTTTTAGTA
>NW_012148041.1:1423176-1436601 GCF_000956105.1 Propithecus coquereli
GTGTCCAGTGCTCCTCAATTGGTCTTCACAGCACACTCCCATGTCTGTGGCTCAGAGAAGTTTAGTAACTTGCCCAAGGTCACACAGCTGGTACTTAGTGGAGCCATTCCACTGACCAAGCACCTATTATGTGCCTGGTGTGTGTTTACTTGTGTTATTTCTAGTCCTTACAGAAATTTTGAAAGGCAAGTGGGCACATTTTTTTTTTTATTTTTAAATTGTCTGTAGAGACAGGGTCTTGGTCTGTCGCCCAGGCTGGAGTGCAGTGGCATCATCATAGCTCACTGCAGCCACGAACTCCTGGGCTCAAGCAGTCCTCCTGCCTCAGCTTCCCTAGCAGCTGGGGTTATAGTCATGTACCACTGCATTCCATGGTGGGCACATTTCTTCACCTCTCTGCACCTCCATTTCTCTAGCCTGTAAAGTGGTGACGATAGTCGTACCTGACTGTACGGAAGTCGTTGTGCGAATGCAATGGATTGATGTATATGCGGTGCTTAGCGTGGTGCCAGCCGCGTAGCAAGTGCCCCGTAAATGCTGGCTGTGAGCTATGTGTTGCTTTACCTTCCTTTCACAGATAAGGAAACGCAGGCCCAAGTCCCGATGGACTCAACCTCAGGCCTCCCTGGCTCAGTTTAAGTGGCACAGAGGTGAAAGGAGGGGACTTTGGAGAAAGTCTGAAGTGGCGGTTAAGGGCTGGCAGTTGCCCAGAAACAGACCGGTGTGTTCTGCTTCACCCAGTCGCAGCCGGGGGCCTTGGGCAAGCTTTCCCTCTAGCCTGGAGGCTCTTGCTCTGAACATCAGAGTCTCAATCTGGCAAAAGGCATTTGCATCTTGAAAGGGTGCATTCGGTGGGCTTATCAGAAACCCAGCATGGGGTGGGGTGGGGAATGTGGCTGCCTGAAGGTGTGTCCAGGCTCTTGCAAAATAGAAAACAGGTCTGAGCTTTGAAATGGCCGGTTTCTGTCGGCTTCAGCTTGTTGGGGTTGTGTCGTTACATCACGTAACCCCTGGCAGACCATTCTATAAGGAAGTTTCTCTCAGCGGACCCTAGGACTCCAGGGCCAGGGTCCTCATCCTATTCTTGCCGGGCTCAGAGAGATTGAGTTACTGTCTGGGGTCTCCCAGGAGGGCAGTGAGCGAGTGGGACTCAGCCAGGCTCTCTGTGCCCAGAGCCCGCTGTGACCTGCAGGGAAGCTTCTGGCTTGCTGGTTGTGTTGGCTGCAGGAGCTGAAAATGGGACGCAAGCCCAGTTTGCCCTGTCGAGCTCACAGCCCAGGAGACGGTTGTAGGTGTGCACAGAGAATGAAGCAAGGACATTCAGGTCTCCGCTAGAAAGTAGAATGTGACAACCGATGCTATTGGGGAGCTCCAGGCTTTTCACAGAATCGATGTGGATCTGAGCTGGCCTCCAGCGAAGTCTGGAGTCCCTGGACACACAGCCCCGCCCTCCGCTCACTCGCCCCGGGCACATTCTGTTCACCGCCTTCGGCCGGCTGCACAGGGGCTGCACAGGGGCGGAAGGAAGCCGCTTCAGTCTCAGGGCAGCACCCCTGCTGGGCCCTCCCCAGGGGGTTCACGCAGAGTGGGGGCTCCACCCTCCACGTTCCCAAAGACCCAGGGTAGAAAGAGCAGCAGCCTCCCAGCCCCAGCTCCCAGGTCCAGGGTGCCAGGGAGAGACGGACAGTGGGCAGCTGAGGCCATTTTGTCACTGAGGGAGGACTCCTTCAGTGACTGTTCATTAAGTCCCCACTGTGTGCTAGGCACGTCTAGGCACAGCAGGGGACAGAATGGAGCAAAGTCCCTGCTCTGAAGCACTGGCATTCTAAACCATCATGTGGTTTGTTAAAAAGTGACCCACGGTGTGCAGAAAATGAAGCAGGAAAGGAGGAAACAGGTGAAAATGTGAGCGGGGAGGGAGTTGCAAGTTAAATGGAGTGATCAGGAAAGGGCTCACTGAGAAGGTGACAATTGAATAAAGATGTGAAGAGGTGAGGGGGGCTCAGTGTTGGGGAAAGAGCATTCAGGCGGGTAGAGCAGCAAGTGCAAAGGCCCTGAGGCGGGGTGCTTGGCCACAGTGGAGGAATAGCAAAGGGGCCAGCGGGCCGTGTAGAGTGAGTGGGGGGAGGGGATAAACAAGGTCAGAAGGGAACTAGGGGTGCACCGGGGGCAGCGATAACATTGGGTGTTGGGATAACTGGGGAACATCAGAGGGTTTGGGGCAGAGGCGGGACATGGCAAGGTTGGTTGTTTTTGCCCGACTTGCAAGCTAACATGGCAAGTTTTAACAAGATTGCTCTGGCTTTTGTGAGGAGAGCAGATTGGGAGAGGGGTGGGCAGTGAGGAGGCTGCTGCCGTCCTCCAGACAGTGGCTGGGTGAGAAGGTGCTGGAAACCACAGGCTACACTGGTGCATACGGTGCGGGGTATGAGGGGACCGGATGACACCAAAGCTTTGGCCTGAGCAACTGGAGGGATGGCGATTCCAGCATCCGGGGTGAGGAGCACTGTGGAGAGTGGGGGCGTAAGGCGTCTAGTGCTGGACATGGTCGGTGTGAAGACGTCCATGTCCAGATGTCACATGGGCACTTGGACATAAGGAGATACAATGTTAGGAGTCATCAGCCCCAAAACAGTCAAAGCCAAATGCCTGGCCAGGATTGCCCAGGGAACGAGTGAAGTTCGAGCAGAGGAGAGGACCAAGGACGGAGCTCAGAGCTCAGGAGCTTGGGACAGGCAGTGTTAGGAGGTCAGGGGAGAGCTAGGGAGAGAGAGCGACTGCAGTTTAGTGTCCCAGCTGGGACACTTGCAGGAGTGAAAGGGGTGCTATTCATGATCACACCAGCGCGGCAGCCAAGCAGGGCGGTCCTGGCCAGGCCTGGGTGTCTGGGGTGGGCCAGGCTAGGTGAAAGTGGTCACTGGCCTTAGTCCCACGGAGATTGCTGGGGACACAGACAAGAGCAGCTTTGGAGGAGTGGGGGGGTGGTGGTGAGCTCTCCTGGAGCCGGTTTAAGAGGACACGGGAGGGGGGGGCCGAGCCACCTGACTGCAGGGTGAGCAGAGAAACAGAGGGCAGGAGCAAGAGGGGGAAACGGATTCAAGAGAGGGAGCTTTTTGGTTTTGTTTTTGCTTTTTAAGTTGGGAGAGGTAACAGAGGGACAAGGAGAAGGTGACAGATGGGGCGTGGTGGCTGTTGATACTGAGAGGCGGTTCAGGGGGAGTGAGCGGGAGAGAGAGGTGGGTCAGAGAGCAGAGCGGGGAGTGGGAATTCTGGGGGCTCAGTTATGACAAAGTGATGATAAAATCTAGTGGCAGAGGGAAGGTGGAGGACAAGACCTTAGAGGACAAGAGGCTGCTGCTATCCCAGAATCCCTGAGACTGAGAAATTTGCTGTATAAAGAACAGACATTTATTTCTCATAGTTCTGCAGGCTGGGAAGTCCAAGGTCGAGAGGGCAGCATCTGATGAGGGTCTTCCTGCTGCATCATCCCAAGGCGGGAGGCAGAGGCCAAGAGAGCGCTCGAGGGAGCAAGTGCGACAGAGCAAGAGGCGACAGGCCAAACACACCCTTTTCATCAGGAGCCCCCTCCCGTGATAAGGGCATTGACCCACCTGGGAAAGCAGAGCCCTCATGACCTCTTAAAGATGCTCCCTCCCAACACCGCTGCAGGGGACTCAGCTTCCACACAGGAACTTCGGGGAACACATTCGCACCACCGCAGAGGCCAAGGGACTGGGCGGCTGCGAGGTTCACTTGGTTGTGGAAATCACCGCAAATTAGGACAGGGATGGGCTGCAGTGAGCGGCAGACCAAAATCTTTAAAGGGTGGTGTAGGCCCCTGATGTGAAGTTCAAAACTGAGATACTTCTTAGGGGTGGGAGGGAGGGATAATAGTCTGGAAGCATCTACTTGTCTCCCAATATGTTGTATTCTTTCTTAGTAATAAAACCCCTGGAGCCAGTTGGATACGGTGGCTCACGCCTCTAATCCTAGCACTCTGGGAGGCCGAGGCGGGAGGATTGCTTGAGCTCAGGAGTTGGAGACCAGCCTGAGCAAGAGTGAGACCCTGTCTCTACAAAAATGGAAAAATTTGGCCCGGTGCTGTGGCGCGCACCTGTAGTCCCAGCTACTCGGGAGGCTGAGGCAGGAGGGTCGCTTGAGCCCAGGAGTTTGAGGTTGCAGTGAGCTATGATGATGCTGGCACTCTAGCCCAGGTGACAGAGCAAGACTCTGCCTCAGAATAAATAAATAAATAACCCCCCGATTTACAGCTGAGCATATGGACACCCAGAAACAGACAACATTTCCCAGCTTTCCTTCCAGCCATGTGGTCGCGTGGCCAAATTCTGGCTATTTGGATGTATGTGGAAGTGTGCATGCCACTTCTGACAAGTGTCCTTTACTGAAGGGCCGTGCCCTTCTTGGTTATCTTTTCCTCCCCACTGGCTGGCAAGAGGACTTAATGGCTTGAGCTCTTGCAGCCATCTTGCACCCTCGGATGACCTTGGGAATAGGGGCTGTGACCCTGGAGCAACCAGATAGAAGGAGCCTGGACTCGAGAGGGAAGGAAAAAGGAAAACAAGCCCATCTTAAGTCATTGTCATGCGGAGATTTTCTGCTACTGGTAATCAAGTCTAATCTTTTTTTTTTTTTGAGACAGAGTCTAGCTCTGTTGCCCTGGCTAGAGTGCCGTGGCGTCACCCTAGCTCACAGCAACCTCAAACTCCTGGGCTCAAGGGATCCTCCTGCCTCAGCCTCCCGAGTAGCTGGGACTACAGGCATGCACCACCATGCCCGGCTAATTTTTCTATTTTTTGTAGAGACAGGGTCTCGCTCTTGCTCAGGCTGGTCCCAAACTCTTGACTTCAAGTGATCCTCCCGCCTTGGCCTCCCAGAGTGCTAGGATTACAGGTGAGAGCCACCCTGCCCGGCCTCAAATCTAATCTTAATGGCTGCAGCTAGAAAGTTATGTTTGGTTCATACTCAAGATGACATTTAATGCCAGTGGGCATCGGTGGATGCTAAGAAGACTTTGAAAGTTGTTGAGCAGCATGTGAGCTGACGGGAACTGTATACTCAGAAAGGCTATTGAGAATAAATGAAAAATGAGGAGGAGAGGGCTGAGGTGAAGAAGAATGGTTGGGGAGAGTTATAATAGCATTTAGATATGCTGAGGGCACAGATCAGTGATGGCATTTGAAGAACTGGGTCCAGAAGTTAAGATTTAGGAAGGTTTTGAGGTCGGTATTAGGTTTGACAAGCAATTCAGGAACGTAATTATGGTTAGAGTTGGGTTGGGGTGAGGTTTGGGGCTGAAGTTTAAATGAGAGCTGGATTTCAAGTCAGGAAAAGCACAACTCTAATGGCAGTGCTGGGTGTCACTGGAGGTATCTGGCATTTAAGGGTCTGGGACATGCCTGGCACTGGGATTAGTGTTTGATTCAGGGCTCTTAGGTGGGGCATTTGGAAGCGTGTGGGGTGTTTTGAGTTGTTGCAATCACTGGGGTTGCTCTTGGTGCTTAGGGGCAGGGGCTAGAGAAGCTAGGCGTCCTGTAATGTGGGGACAGGCACGGTGGTCCTGCCCCAGGTGCCAGAGCACCCCTGGGAAACACTGAGGCAAAGCAGCATCGGGGTGGGGGAGAGAAGCTGGGCAGTATTAGGTTTGATCTCTGCTCTGCTGCTCTCTTCCCTGGATGGATATAAGTCCTCAGTTTCCCCATCTGTACAAAGAGATGACGAGAGAGGCCTTGTAGGACGGTGAGGAGACTGGCAATGATGTTTGCAGATGGCCTGACACAGGGCTGGCCCAGTGGGCTGCAACTGGGAGAGACAGATATCCTTAGAGTTCTGGGCCAGGTTCAAGACCAATCTGGGTAAAACTGAAGTGAGGTCTGGGTTTGGGTTAGTTTAGGGCAGCACTGCCCAGCCATGGTAGTGCTTTGCAATCACCCGGGAGCTTTAAACATGCTGATGTCTGGTCTCATCTCTCAGAAATTCTGATTTATTTAGTATGGCGTGGGGCTCGGGCACGGGGAGTTTGAAAAGCTCCTCATGCAATCAGGCCCCTTCTGTGGGGCCTGAAACTCACTCTTCCAATTACCCCTCTCAGTGAAGCAGTGGTTCTCAAAGCGGGGCTTCCAGACCAGCAGCATCAATGTCACTTGGGAACATGGTAGAAATGCAAATTATCTGTGCTTTATCAAAGGCAAGGAAAAAGAGGGAAAAAAAAAGAAATGCAAATACTCAGCCTTCTAGGGTGGGGCCCAGCCACAATGTTGTGGCACATGGGGGACAGGGGGAGGGTGTGATGCACACCCAAGTTTGAGAACCACTGCAGTACAGCGCTGTCTGTAAAGACAGATCATGCCGCACCCTTGGGTGGTTCTCCACACCGCTCAGCTGTGGAGGGACAGCTCCGTGAGGGCAGGGACTTCATCCATTCTGTTCACAGCTATATTTCCAGGGCCCGGCACAATGCTTGTCTTGAGTGAGTGTTGAGAGGGAGGGAGAGACAGAGAGAGAGAGTGTGGAGGGAACTTCGTGGGCACTGAAAACCGAGAGGGGAGACCCTGCCTTTCTCATCTTCTGTCTTGTCCCACAGAATGTGAGTCTAAGTGTTTCTAGAGTTTCAAGACCCAGCTTTCTGGCCCAAATCGTCTCGTAAAGGCTTGGCTCCTCCCCTGGAGCTCAGTGGGAGAGACAGGGACTTCTTCCCACCACTGGTGGCATATCAAGCCCTGGTACTTGTTCAGAGTCTGTTTGTGGGTCTCCAGAGTGGAGCAAACGCAGCTGTAGGTACGCTACTTGACAGGCAATATACAAGATTTTTTTTTTACTTCTTATTTTGAAACAATTTCAAATTTACACACAAGTTATAAGAATAGTATAAAGAACTCTGCATTATCCTTGGTCAAAGACCCCATTCAAGTTTTGCTAACTGTCCCCATAATGTAGTTTTTTATCTTAAAATTTATTATTTTTTTAAGAGACAGGGAGGGTCTCATTCTGTTGCCTAGGCTGGAGTGCGGTGGTGTCCTCATAGCTCACTGCAGCCTCCAACTCCTGGGCACAAGCGATCATTCCACCTTGGAGTCCTGAATAGCTGGGACTACGGTGTGTGCCACCATGCCTGACCAAGTTTTAAATTTTTTTTAGAGACAAGGGTCTCACTATTTTGCCAAGGCTGGTCTTGAACTCCTGGCCTCAAGTGATCCTCCCGCCTTGGCCTCCCAAAGCACTGGGATTACAGGTGTGAGCCACCATGCCTGGCCCCTGTAATGTCTTTTTATAGGTGCAGGCCCATGCTTTGTATTTGTAATGTCTCTCTAGTCTTCAACCTCTGGGGCACTGCCGAGGGCAATACTGCTGTATGTGATTTTCGCCCATGGGTAATTGCGGTGATTTGTGGGTTGCCAGCCAGCTCCACGTAAGGAGCCACTCCCTGGACAGTAAGAAGCCCCTTACTGGACATCGGGCTGAATTCACAGGGCCCTGGGGTGAGCAGCGACTATGAACCCGACCTCCCGCCGGGCAGGGAGGGCTCTGCTGATGGCAGGACACAAGTGCAGCACAAACCAGTGTAGGCTCAAAAGAAGACTGGCCCTTAACTGGGACGCCTGCGAGCATTGTCACGTCAGGGGTGGCTGCACCCAGGGGCTCAAAAGACGTCCTCGGTCTCTCCCCATCTCTGCTTTCCTCTGCGTTGGCGAGAAAGGTGCCCTGGCACCTTCTTCGTCGGTATCAATCCCGCCAAGAGGGCCTGACTGGGCTTCTTGGGTCACTTGCCTACCCTGGATTAGTCAGTTTAAGTCCAACAGGATGGGGTCCCCTGATTGGCCAGCTCAGTCACGTGCCCGCCCCTGGGCGGGGCTCTCCTTGATTGATAGCCCCACCCTAAGGGACAGTGACGGTCCTTCAAAGAAAAAGAGGGGTTCTCTTGAAAACTGGCGAGCCGCCCCACGGGGAGCTACCGACGGAATGGCAGCACTGTTAGCAGCGGCAGCCGTCACGTGTCCTGAGCGTCCAGGGCCTGGTCTGAGTGCTTTGTCCGGATCAGCCCGGTTCATACTCAACAATCCTGTGCGGTAGACGCTGCAGCGCCTTCACGTCTCCTTCACATTCGAGGAAACTTCCAGAAGGGTGCAGGCGCTCGCCCAGGGCCGGCAGCCGGGCCTCGCTCCCGAGCAGCTCCGCTGCAGGCCGGGGCTGCCGAGGCAGGTGTGCTCCGGGCAGGTGCGAGCCCCGAGACCGGTGGGTGCGTCAGAACCCCCGGGGGCAGCCGGGCGCCCGCAGTGGGCAAGGACCCCAGGTGAAGTCGGCGTCCAGCCAGAGCGGGAACTACCGGTTTAGAGGCCTCGCAGCTTCAGTGGGAGTAGCTGGGTTAGAGCCACCTGGGTGGGAGACTTGGCTTGGTCATTTCGAGCTGTGTGACTTCGCACCAGTCACTCCTCTGAGCCTCCGCGTTCTCACCTGGGACAAGGCGTAAGTCCCTCCGCCCCACGAAGGGCCGTGAGGGCGCAGCGAGGCGATGTCGTGTCTGCAAGGCCCCAGCGCGAGCTGGCACGCGGCCCCGTCCTCACTGCTGTGCAGGGGGCAGAACGCCGCGGAGCGGCGCCAGCGCCTCAGCACCGGTGGGATGGACCCCAGGCCCTCCCCCCGTGGCTTCCGCCCTCACCGGGGGCTTCAGGGTTCTGACGGGGCGAGCCCGGCTTGGGAAGGGCTGGGCGGGGTGGGAGGCCGTGAGGGCGCACTGACTTAGCCTCGCCGCCAGGTGGCGACACGAACCCACCCAGCCCGGGCTGGAGCAGAGGACCACCTGGACAGCAAAGATGTCGGAGGACGTCTTTTTTCCTGCGTGCCAGCTATAGCTTGTGCCTCATTTTCTCCAATTTCCATTTTCTTAGTGCCGCAGTCCCGTGGAAGCGCCAGAAGCGGAGGTGGCGCTGGTAACCGGCAACTAGGATGTGAACCCCGGATTCGTGCCTTACCCCTGAGTCGCAAAGATCGGAGCTTGCTGCAAGGGCCTTTGGAAGGCAGCAGGTCCTGTGACTGCTAAACCTGTCTGATGATAACGATCATCTCAGGCTTTTTTTTTTTTTTAATTCAATTTCCTGAGCCCCGGGCCAGGCACTGAATTAAAATCTCCCAGGTAAAGGGGCTGGGAATGTGTGTGGTTAACAAGAACACCTGTTTTAGAAATATGGATCTGTTTCCAGAGAGGGAAAGTGACCTCCCCTAGGTCACACAGCGAATCCCCTCCAAGCTCCTAATACTCTCTGGTCCAGAAGCCAGGCCACTCCCCCAAAACATGAGGCCATCTACCAAGCAATCCAGCAATTCTACTTCTGGGTGTATGTCCCGAAGAACACAGAGCAGGGTCTCGAAGAGGTAGCTGCGCACCCGTGTTCATGGCAGCGCCAGTCACGGTAGCTCAAATGTGGAAGCCACACAAGTGCCCAGCGACAGACAGGTGGATAAGTAAAGTGGCACACCCACGCAGTGGACTGTCATTCAGCCTTAAAAGGAAAGGCAATCCTGACGCATGCTGCAATGTGGGTGAACGTGGAAGACATCATGCTAAGTGGAATACACCAGTCACAGAAAGACAAGTGCTGTATGATTCCGCTTATATGAGGTTCTGAGAGTAGTCAGAGTCCTAGAGGCAGAAAGTAGAAGGGCGGTTGCCAGGGGCCGGGGAGTGGGGAGCGGGGAGTTACTGTTTAATGGCGCAGTGTCAGTTTTGCAAGAAGAAAAGAGTTCTGGAGACCGGTGGTGGCGGTGGTTGCACAGCAATGCGAATGTACTTAATGCCACGGAACTGTGCACTTAAAAATCGTGAAGATGGTAAATTTTATGTTGTGTGTTTTTTACTACAATAAAAACAAAAGACGGTCTGTGCCCAGGCCTGGAGGGTGATAGCGGTAAGGAATGAGGAAGTATGATTTTCTTCATCTTATGATTGATTTTGTGAATAAATAGTGTGTGGACTTTGATGAATATTGCCCTCACCCCCCCACAAACAGTTGTACTCATGATGTATGGATACATCTTTTTCCCAGGAACTTCACCGACTTTGAGTTTTACTTTTTTTTTTTTTTTGAGACAGAGTCTCACTGTGTTGCCCGGGCTAGAGTGCCGTGGCATCATCCTAGCTCACAGCAACCTCAGACCCCTGCGCTCAAGCGGTCCTCCTGCCTCAGCCTCCCGAGTAGCTGGGAACTACTGGTGGCATGCGTCACCAAGCCCGGCCAATTTTTTCTATATATTTTTAGTTGTCCGATTAATTTCTTTCTATTTTTAGTAGAGACGGGGTCTCGCTCTTGCTCAGGCTGGTCTCGAACTCCTGAGCTCAAACAATCCGCCCGCCTCGGCCTCCCAGAGAGCTAGGATTACAGGCGTGAGCCACCGCGCCCGGCCCTACTTTTTTTTTTTTTTGACATTAGCAGCTCCTATTGAAGCAGAACGACTTTGAGTTTTATTATTTAACTTTTTAAAAAATTTCATGGGTGAGAGATAGTTCTTTATTATTGTTTAAATTTGCATTAACTTTTACAGTTATAGATCTAAAGTGGAAGGTACATAATTTACTAAGGTCATTGATGGCCTCAGAATGATTTTCCCCCAAATGTCAATATCCAATTTATGACACTAAATAAAACAAATCTAGCCAGGCACAATGGCTCACACTTACAGTCCTAGCACTCTGAGAGGCCGAGGTGGGAGGATTATTTGAAGGCAGGAATTCATGAGCAGCCTGAGCAAGAGAGAAACCCCGTTTCTACAAAAAAATTAAATAAAATTAAAACAAATTCATGTTTATTGTTAAAGTAAACCAATAAAACTACTAGTTCTATTATGGAAGGAGTGAACGGTTTCTGCTTTGAGTGTTCCTCCTTTTTCAGCCTATGTTCATTCCGGGTTCTCAACAGGAGGCCCTCGAGGCAGAGCGTTGCTGTCAGGGACCTTACAGACTTGTGCCACTGCACTGCGGCACCTGCTGGCCTGCCCGGGGACCGGCATTGGGTAACTTCTGGGACACTCCCCTTGGGCTAGGACGGAAATGGTCAGGGAGAGGCGAGGCAGACGCCCCATGCTGTAATCCCGTCCGGTTTGCCTCCATCTCTCCTCCCCCTAAGGGAGACCGACTCTCCCTGCAGGAGAGAGGCTGGGGCTGGGGTGGGATGGAAGAGGAGAGCTTTTTGTGGTGGGAGGTGGAGATCGGAACGGATGGCGCAGCACAGCTTCATGGTGTGAGGGGAAGACACAGGAGAGCAAAGTGGATTTTCGTAGTGTGGCCCTGAGCTGTGCATGTGAGTCCCTTTAAAGTCCTTTGAAAGAAGTGACTAAAGAATGAAATGGCTTTTTAATTACCTTAGGCTGTTGCGTTGTGTTTCTTGAATGGATGCTATTCTGAGACCGAATCGCGTGGGACTGAGCTTTATTAGGGTCACACCCTTATTAACGAAGACTCGGCACGGGGCTTGCCAGCCTCCAACACCTCAGCGTCCTGGCTCCTGGACAGCCCGTCCACCCACGGCCACGGCCTGGCCACGCCCTGGACCCTGTCATCACCCGAAACTGCTCCACCTCCGAAATTACAATTCAGACACCCTCTGTGACGACACCTCCTCCACCACACCTCCCCTTTGACCCCACTGGGGCTCCCAGCCCACTGAGTCCAGTTCTTCTGCCCAAGCATCTCTGCCCTCTCCTCCTGCTACTGGCACCCACTTTTCCTTTGAGGAAAATTCCTTTTCCTCCACATGGACCATATGGTTCAGATGAGGCTGGCTCCACTCTCCCCAGTCCAGGGGCAGACTGTCACCCGCTTCTGGGCAATCATCATACTGCGGGTCTCTGGCCACAGCAGCTGATCAGGAATGGGCGTGTGGCCCCAGCCAGGCCAGGGAGAGCAAGGCCCAGGACTGTTGCTAAGACTCTGGAGAAGGGGACACTTTCTTTCTGCTCAGGTGGCTCCGGACAGCCCGGACTTGCTGGGGGCCACCCTGGCTGGAGAGCCCGCAGGATAATGAGAAAATTGAGCAAAGAGATAAAGAGAGGAATTCCTAAATACCTTGTTGGAGCATCTGGAATGAGCCATTCCTGAAACTACCCTGGAATTTTCAGATGCTGTGTGTGAATCAGTATTTGAGGTCCGTGAGTCGGGGTGGGTGCTTCTGCCACTTGAAACAGACCCGACTGTTCCAGTGTCCTCCAGTAGGCTCTAAATCAGGGGTCCCTAAAAATGGTTGCTCATCCGAATCACACGGGAAGATTTTTTTCTCTTAAAACCTTTATGTGAAGTCTAACATACACACAGCAAAGTGCATGAAACATACATGCACAAGCTAAGGCATTATGATAAAGCCAACACCCACGTAGCCTCGTCGGATCAAGAAGTAGAATGTCGTCAGATCCCAAAGCCCCACCCTCCTCCTCACCTTCAGAGGGACCCGCCGCCCTGACCTCTGTGGGCATCTGTTAGTTTCTGCTTCCCTTGGTAATTGTCAGCCTAAGTACGCTTCCCTAAACGCCGTGCTTTAGTTTTGCCTGTTTTGGAGTGTTAAATTAAGTTAACAATAAGTGTATTAATCTTAATAAAGTCAAATTTGTCAGACTTGCATTTAAGGTCAGTGCTATGGGTGGTGAAAAGAAATCTCCCACCATCCTGGGGCTTTCCTCCTAAGTTTTTTCTTTCACTCTCGATTACTTTTTATACGCTTTGTTGTTCTACTCTTCATATTTAGAACTACAACCCACTTGGAATTTATCTGTTGCTGGGATGAGGGAAGAATCAGGTTTCATTTTCCCCGTTGGAACTCTCAACCCGTTTATTGGACAGCTCTTCTTTCCCTGTGCTCTTCGGGGCCACGTGGATCACAGCCCGAGTGTCTCCAGCTACATCAGCTTGTTTCCGCACTCTCTGGTCTGTCTGCAGTCTGTCTGTCCTGGTACGAGTGCCACGAATGCGATCCCATCCCACCAGCCTCTCTGGGGCTCCTGCCACTCACTGTCTCTGTTTCATCCTCTTCAGCCCCTCCCGCTCCAAGCCCGCCCAGCCCCGTAAGCCTGTGACCCCGCTCCAGTCTCTGCGTCTTAGAAGAAACCTCCCCAATCTCCTCCATGTCCTGCCATGGCCTTTTTCTCCTGTTCACAGCTACACTTTTAAAGGGTTGTCTACACCTGTGATTTCAAATTTTTATGCTTGCATACCCCTTCAAATAAATGGGAGATCATGCAGCCCCTCACACATTTTAAAGCTGGCATACCTATTGTTTGTGGGGATGTGGGGAAAATGATGTCATTCTCATGTAAAAATGTGTTTCATGGCCGGGCGCGGTGGCTCACGCCTGTAATCCTAGCTCTCTGGGAGGCCGAGGCGGGCGGATTGTTTGAGCTCAGGAGTTCGAGACCAGCCTGAGCAAG
>NW_012148041.1:1437816-1442858 GCF_000956105.1 Propithecus coquereli
TGGAGTGCAGTGGTGTCATCACAGCTCGCTGTAGCCTCAAACTCCTGGGCTCAAGCCATCCTCCCGCCTCAGCCTCCCAAAGTGCTGAAAATTAATGTTAACACTCTAGTGTGGGGCCTTCCAGACTTTGTACTTATTGATGGAGTCACATACAAAAACGCTTGTGTGCACATAGGATTATTTTACCCGTTTTTTTATAAGATTGTGACCAAGATATATATGCATCTCGTCTTTCTGCTTATTTAATTTAACGCTTCACATTGATTAGTATGGCTCCCGTTCATCCTTTTTAATGGACATACCATATTCCACGCCACGGGCGCACCCCCGTCTATTCACTGTCGCTTTGCACTTTGGTTTGGTTTTCACCACTATGACTAATGCTGCGGTAAATATTCTTGCACTTATCCATTCTCATGTGCTCTTGCTTTTATTTTTATGGGGGTCGATTCCCAAGTGTGAATTGCTGGGTTAAAGGGCATGTATAATTTAATTTCATTAGATACTTCCAGATTGTTTTCCAAAGAAGCTGTCATGAAACACATTTTTACATGAGAATGACATCATTTTCCCCACATCCCCACAAACAATAGGTATTATTCGTGGGGTTTTTTTTTTTTTTGAGACAGTGTCTCACTCCATCACCAGGGCTAGAGTGCAGTGGTGTCATCACAGCTCACTGCAACCTCACACTCCTGGGCTCCAGCGATCCTCCTGCCTCAGCCTCCTGAGTAGCTGAGACTACAGGCAGGAGCCACCACGCCCAGCTGATTTTTCTATTTTTTGTAGAGACGGGGTCTCGCTCTTGCTCAGGGTGGTCTGGAACTCCTGGCCTCAAGGGATCCTCCTGCCTTGGTGTCTCAGAGCGCTAGGATTACAGGCGTGAGCCACCGCGCCCAGCTGCGTTTGTATCTGTGGGAATTTAGTGATAGCACATTGTTACTTTAATTTACATTTCCCTGACAACTGGTGAGTCTAAACGTCTTCTCATTAGCTTAATAGACACATGGATTTGCTCCTCTGCGAAGTGTTTCTATCCTTTTCCTTTTTTCCAGTGGATTATTTGTCTTTTTTTTACCAGTTTGTGGGAGCCATCTGTATTCATATAATATATCGTAGATGTAACCCGGTCCGTCACGTGGATCGCAGATGGTTTTCCATTCCATTAATTCCCTTTTACCTTTGGGTGAGGTATCTTCCACCATGTACAATTTTAAATTTGTCTGTAATTAAATGTGTCTACCTTTTTTCATAGCTCTGGTTTTCAGGTCTTGGTTTAAAAGGTCTTTCAGAATATATATTTTATATGTTTTGAATATTGTTTACATTTGTGTGTTCAAAACATCTGAAATTTATTTTTACACAGTTTTGGCAAGAAGTAGAGGTTCTACCTCATTTTCTTCCAGCCAGTTGGGTCAGCATCACGTACAAATAAAGTGCCATCCTCTTCTCCCCAAACCGAAGTTCCACCATTGTTATGTGTTAACATCAACTCTCTGTTGGCATCTGTTCCTATATTTTCTTCTGTTTCACTGACTTTCTTGTCATTTTCTTGACAACTCTTAGAAAGGTCCTGGTGGGAGTCAGAGTTCTGGAAATGTCGGTGTCTTAGCACTCCCCGGCCAGATGGCAATCTGGCGGATTTGTGTAAGCCCCCGGCCAGCCTGCCCTGCATACAGGGGGTGTTTCTGGGCCGCATGTCACAGATGGGTCTCTGCATGCCGCTGGCCTTGCCAGGCTCAGCTCTCCACTGCTCCGCCCAGACACCAGGCTAATCCCATTACTCTCTTTAGCCCTGTTTACACCTCTCACCCCAAGAAGCCGCAGATGCCTGCTCAGCCCCCCTCCTTTCATCTAATCCCCATCTGGCTCTGCTTCCCTTCTCCCAACCCCTCGACCACTGAAACCCTCCACCGAGCCCTCTGGAACTCAGGCCTGGGAGGTGTCCTCTTTGAACACCTCCTTCACCTTCTAGCTCTGGGAGGACACTGCCACTCACCGAGGACACGCTTCCCCACCACTCGCTCAAGTGCTGGCCTCGTTCTCTCCCTCTCTCCTCCTGCCACGGGGCCAGCAGATGGGGTCGGTGCCCCTCTTACTCCGCTTCCAGAACCCGACCTTCCCTCTTCCCACTTTGACGCTCATGCTGTTGGCAATACCAACAGCAGCAATACCAGAGACCCGATGACCTTGTGGTGACTCCTTCTCATTCCCTAAAGAGTTTAGCGCCGCCCTCGACATCCTTCCCTCTAACACAACTCCTGCCGTAATCCTCAGTGCCTTCAGTGTCCACATAGGTGACGCTTCCCACCCCTGGCCTCTCAGTCCCTCCTCCCATGGCCTTGCCCTTCCCCTGACCTCAGCACTGTCCCCTGTGGTCAAACCTGAGGCTTTGCTGCTGCCAGGACAGGCCTGCCAGCCTTGGGCCTGCGCCTTGCCGGCTCCACCCGAGACCTGTGCTGCAGGCAGCCCTCCCCACGCGCCTCCCCGTTTCTTGCTCTGCATTGCTTTGGGCACCCCTTCACCCATCTTGTAGTTTGGGGTTTTAGCAGTCTCCTAGTTTCATCGAAGATGGCATTTCTGTCGCTGTCCTAGATTCATCGATCTGAGGTCACTTGCCAGGGACTCTGGGGGTGAAGGGCATCAGTTATCCATTGCTGTGTACTCAGTGGCGTAGAGCAACCACCGCTTTATTTGCTCATGGTTCTCCAGGCAGTGACTTGGCTTGGCTCACTGGGCAATTCTTCTGGTCTCACCTGTAGTCACTCACATGGTGACAGTCATCTGGTGGCTCGACTGGGGCTGGATGAATGACCCAAGATAGCTTATTGGTGCTGGCCATCGGTGAGGACTGTCTCTCTGTGTGACCTTCTGTCTTCCAGGCGGTCAGCCCAGGCTTTTCCCCTGGCAGTCTCAGGGCGGTGAGACAAGGAAAGTGGAAGCTCCAAGGCCCCTGGAGAGCTGGCTCAGAACACCCACGAAGTCACTTCTGCTACATTCTGTTGGTCACAGCATATCTGTCACAGGCCAACCGTGATTTAAGTGGGTGTAGTAGACCCCCACCTCTTGATGGGCGTTGCAGCCAAGTCACATTGCGCAGGGGCTGCAAACCGAGAGGACAGGCATTGTGGGTGTTTTACCTGCAGTCAATCACAGTACGTCAGCTCGTGCGGCTGGGAGAGGAGTGAGCAGTTTGCTTGGTGGGCTGACTGCAACTTGGACTTAATATGCCCTCCCTCCAGTGAAGCTGAGATGCTAGCACTTTCCTGGAGTGACGTAGAATAAGGACTGCAAAAGGAAGAGAGACATGTGAAGTGGATTTATCGCATGTGACCTGCACGTCCCCTCCCCATTGCCTCTCCTGGAATGTCCCAGAGGGCACACCCAGCCCCAGGCACTAGAAATACCTAGTGAGGGAATACCAGGATCCTCCTACGGCTCTGTGCTGGCCAGGAGTAATGCGGGCAGACCCCTCGCTGAGATGGGCTCCCGCATTTCAGCAGGAAACCCGCAGTTCTGGAGTAGCAAAGGCCAATGTCTGCATTTACTCACTAGAGACATAATGGACGCTGGAGAATGGTATCAGAATGTTTGACCAGCATGGTGGTGGCCAATAGATCATGGTATCCCTAGGAATAAAATAGGAGAGCAGCCTATTAAAATATTACTTGACCTATAGAACAAAAAAATTCCATGTCTGGTGGCCAGAAACCTTAGTTTCCATAATAATGGTCACAGTCTCTGACCCAGTTTTTGGACCTAAGGCATTTCATAGGCCCAGAGCCCCTTAACTGGACTGTAGCCAGGGACCCTTTGAGATCGGATCTTGCAAAGTTTCATAAGCATATACTATAAATCTTGTCTCAAAGGACCCTGCAGCCATTTACTAGGGAAACTGTCTCCTGGGCAAAGCGACAGTCTCAGACCTTTTGGAGATTACTAGACACTGGCTTTGAATTGTCCTTGATTCCTGGAAACCAAACAAGCCAGTAGGGGCTTATAGTGGTCAGATGATAAGTGAAATTTTGGCTAGAGTCTAAAGCACAGTGAGCCCAGTAGGACCAGGACCCACCCTGTGACTATGTCCCTAGTTCTTGAGTGGATACTTGGCAGTGACGGAATCCTCACACTGGCTCTCAGATCCATTGAACAAAGGCTATTGTGGTATGAAGGATCCCAACAAAGGATCCAAGAACTTTCTCTCCCCTCTCTGGATAGCAAACTAAAAGCCATGCGCCCACCTAGGGAAACACCAGGGATGAGCAACCCCATTTATGTCACTGGCTTGGCTTGTGCAGAAGGCAGATAGCTTTTAGAGAATTTCTACAATGTATTGTAAACATAATCAGATAGGGACTTCAACAGCAGCTGTTGTACTAGGCGTGATATCTTTTTGAAGCAAATCAGCATAGCCCCTGGTCCTCCAATACACCACTATAGAGCTGTCAAATGATTTTTTTCTCTGTAACAATTTGAGTATTACCAAAGCAGTTTACTTTCCCTTGGTATGCCCAACAGTTCACCCTCACAGTCTTGCCTCAAGGCAGAAAACCCTCTTGTTCTCTCATAATCTAGTCCACAGGGTTTTAATCATTTTACTGTCTATCTCACAGAGCATCTTTGCATTGCCATATATTGTTCTGACTGCACTGGTGAGCAGGTAGTAGCAAGGCCCACGCAGGTTAGAGGGTGGAGATGAGGCTGGCCTGTCCTCAATAATACAATATTCTAGAGCAATAGAGTCATCATTATGGAGGACAGAGCGCTCTGCTGATTTCAGGGTAGACCAATGGAGCCATTTGGCTTAGAGCAGCACTAGGCAAACTATATCCCTTGGGCCAGATCTGGTCCACCATCTGATTTTTCTTTAATTTAAATTATATTTGTTGGATAGGTATTATATACACATAGTAGAACATTCAAAAGGTAAAAACAAATATACAGTGGAAAATAATTCTCCCTCTTTTCCTCTCCCAACTGCCCAGTTTCCCTCCTCGGTTATACTTACTCTTACCAGATTCTCGCTACCTTCCAGAGATGGC
>NW_012148041.1:1443643-1446874 GCF_000956105.1 Propithecus coquereli
GGGAAAATGTTTGCTCTTAAATCTAGGTCTTTGATTCATTTTGAGTTAATTTTTATATACGGTATGAGGTAGGGGTCCAACTTCATTCCTTTGCATGTGGGATCCAGTTATCCTAGCATTATTTGTTGAAAAGTCTGTTTTTTTCCTAATGAATGGTCTTGGCACCTTTGTCAAAAATCGGATATATGGGTTTATTTCTGGTCTCTCAGTGATACTTGATCTACTTGCCTATCCTTATGTCAGTACCACACAGTCTTGCTTACTGCAGCTTTGTAGGAAGTTTTGAAGGCAGAAGTGTGAGTCCTCAAACTTTGTTCTCTTTTTTACTATTGTTTTGGCTATTCAGGGTCCCTTGCATTCCATGTGACTTTTATTAATACGATCAGCGTATCCATTTTCACACACACACAAAAGCAGTTGAAATTTTGATAGAGATTGCATCGAATTGTAGACTAATTTGGGCAGTATTGACACCTTAATATTAAGTCTTTCAATCCATAAACACAAGATTTTTAAATTTATTTAGGTCTTCCTCAATTTTGGGCGGTGATGTTTTGTAGTTTTCAGCGCACATGTCTTGCACTTCTTTTGTTAAATTTACTCCTAAGTATTTCACCCTCTTTGATGCTATTGTGAATGGAATTGTTTTCTTAATTTTATTTTCATTTTGGATTGCCCATTGCTAGTGTATAGAAAATACAACTGATTTTTGCATGTTGATCTTGTATCCTGCAACTTTGCTGAACTTGTTTATTAGGTCTAATAGTTGCTTTGTGGCAGAGACCTGATTTTTGACAGGCACATGGCTGCTCATCCTATAGCTCAAACTTCCAGCTTCCCTTGCAGTTCGATGTGGATTAAATTCCAAAGACTAAGTTCCGGCCACTGAACATGAGTAAAAGTGATGTCTGCAACTCCAAGTCGTGCGGGCACATCCCTGCTCTCCTCTCCCTCTTGACTGGAATGGAGTCGGCCGGCTCGGCCTGCCTTCCGGAGATCCGCCGTCGGTTTTGCAGATAGAGTTTCACTGGAATACAGGCACGCTCGCTCGCTACGTACTGTCCGTGGCTGCTCTCGCATTTGCGACAGAGACCCTATGTCCCGCACGGCCTAAAACGGTTACCATCTGGCCTTTTATGGGAAAGTGTTTGCTGACCCCTGGCTTCCCGGACCTCTCTGCAAGTAGCATTTCCCAATCTTGTCTTTCCAGCACCGGTTTCGCGGCCGCTGGCGTTGGAGGCATCCGCGTCTCTGGTTTCACGTGCGTCCGTTTCTGCTCCGGGCCGGCCGCCGCGGCTTCTCTCCAGCAGGGGCTCTTCCGGCAGCAGCGCGCACGCCGCCCTGGGCTTTCCGGCCATGGAGAACGGCCGATGTCGCTCAGTCTCTGTCTCCCCTCCTGTAATTCTCCTTCCTGTTCTGGAATTCTCTGCTTCGTGTTTGGCTTCCTCTGGAGCTAAGAGCTTCTGTCCTCTGCTCTCGTTTATTCTGTCTGTGCCGATGCAGGACGCGCCTCTCCGTGCTCTGCGGCGTGCCCGAGCCCGTCCGCCAGCACCGGGCACAGGGCGGCTCCGGCCCGGCTCGCGCCCCGCCACTCGGCTTGCACGAGCAGCGGTCCTTTTTGCAAGTGCAGCACATGGTTTTAAATTGCATGTAATTTACCTACAACAAAACGCGCTGCTATTAAGTTCCCTTTGATGAATTTTGACGATCACATTCGCCCATGTGACCAGCGCTCCACACGGGGTAGAGAACGCGTCCGTCTTGTGGCTCTTTCCAGGCGATTCCCACCTCTCCCCCCAGAGGCAGGCCCCTCCCCGGCTGCCGGGAGTGCGATTTCTTGGCCACATTCTGCAGCGTCGCTGTCCCTCACTTGTGAGCGGACCGCTCGCAGCCCCGACGGGTGGGAGCCTTCAGGCTCATCCGCCGAAGGTCAAAGGTCGTGTTCTGCCTTCCCTGGTGGTCTGTCGTTTCTCTGCTGGGCACGACCCTCCTGTCCTCATTCCCGGTTGTCTTCGGTCCCAGTGTCTTCCGGACTGCGCTGCTGGCTCCTGCGTGCATCTCAGGAGCGGCCGTGCGGGTGTGTCCACGCCTGTCGGGACCGGACCCCGGCGGCGCTTCCTCCGTCTCACCGCTCAGCCTCCCAGCTGCCGATCCCCAGCGGGTGAGTTCCAGGCCAGGTAACTGGGGCAGAAGCCAGGAGGCCTGGGGAGATTCCATTGCAGGGGCCCAGCACCATCTTTAAGGCCTGAGGAGGAGGGTGTGAAGCCAGAGAGATTGGGGGGAGGAGGAGGAGGAGCTGAGACCCCGCGGCAGACTGGGTGCTGTCATTGTCTGGTTCTAGCGGTCAGGCAAGTCTTTACTCAGTCACCTCCTGCCTGAACTGTTCCCTGTTCCTGCCCCCGCAGGGCAGAGCCAGCCCTGTGACTCTCAGGGTAAGAGTGGCCCTCTCACCCTCTGCCCACTATCTTTAGGCCTCCTGCAAGCCTGCCACATGACTATGGTTTTTTATAGTCTTGACTCAGCCAAGAGATCTCATCACCCAAAAAGGTTATATGACATTTTTTTTTTGTTTTTGAGATTAGGGGGTGGGTCTCTCCTTATGTCGCCCAGGCTGGCCTCCAATTCCTGGGCTCAAGCAGCCCTCCCGCCTCAGCCTCTGGCACCTTGGCTTCCTGAGTAGCTGGGACTGCTTGCCTGTGTGCCATGGGCAGGGCTCCACTGTCTGAACCTTGGCGGGTGGGTAACTAAGGGCGAGACCGTGGGCAGGTCAGCCCCAGCTGCTGGTAATAAGGGGGTGATGGTCTGTAGAGAATTTCAAAACAATACAACTGATTAGCCCACCTGCTTTTTATTGTAAAACCTTGTGCTGGCAACCCTACAGTGTCGGTGGCAAAATGCTCCTGTCCCCAAATCTTTTGTTAGGATCTAAGTTCCATACATTTGCTTTGGTCACTGTTAAGTTTCAATTAAAAGACAAAACACTTGTTTGCTTCAAATTAGCACACTTTTATTACTTATCCTTTATATTCTGCATGGAAGCTAATTTGGAGAACCCCCACTCCCAACACGCAAACTCAGCCACTTATTTGGAAAGTAGGGCCCTAAAGGTTTGGGACACTGTGCACTCTCCTCAGGTAGGTTTTGTGTCTCCAGCCCTGAGGACCTGCATATTCCTGCATTTAATTAGTGAATATGAAATCAGTGATGGCACACAGATTGTGTAGTGGTTAT
>NW_012148041.1:1448354-1449786 GCF_000956105.1 Propithecus coquereli
TGGCCCTGCAAGATGTATAACACTGTACTCTCTCTGGAGAGAGAGCTACTGGAAATGGTTTCAAGATTCTGTCTTTTAATTCGGTTCTTTTGATTTGCTTCCTCAGGAACTACAATCACGTATCCATTAGCTCTCTTGCTCTTTTGCCGTATATGTCATTTTCTTTGAACTACTTAGGAAAAATAGTTTAACAGTTAAGCATCCTGTTTAATTATTTCCTTTTCATTTACTCATTCTCCTTTCAGTCCTCCGAATCCCCTTCTGTGTTTTCAGTGGCATCTGTGTTCCCTGCGATACTTGCAATTTTCTCTCTCTTCTGTGTTGCTTTAACTTTTTTCTCCCACTTATTTCCTGGGTTTTGCCAGCTCTTTTTGCTTTCTGTTTTTGTCTTGCCATTCTCATTAGTCGTTTTTACTTTCTTCTTTGTGCTCCAGTTTTATGAGAGTTTCTTTCTTTCCTTCTTTCTTTTTTTTTGTGGTTTAAAATGAAATATTTGATTGAATTTTTCACCTGCTCAGTGGTGACAATTTTCTAGTAAGTCTTCTTCAGCTTTTGTTTTGGCTTTCTTTTTTAAATCTAGAATGTGTGGTTAGAAGGTTTCTAGGTTTAGCTTGTTCCTTTCCTCTTTTTTCTTCTGGTATCTCTACATAGACCCCCCACTGATTCCTCCTTGATGATTTACCTTTGACAGAAGTGAGTGGAGTAAGAGCCAGGGCCCTTTTCCAAGGAGAAACTAAACACCAAGGCAGATCTCAGGCTGGCTGCTGGAGTCGTGCCCCAACACGCACGCAGAGCCCCTTGGCAAAGACTGGGAGGCTCATTGGTTCCAGGTGATTAAGGAAAACTGTGCAATCGTTAGCTGACCACCAAGCTAACCAAGAAAAGAGTTCATGGGTCATACACAACATGGAATACAGACTTTACAGAATTAGTTCAGAAAAGTCACTAAGCAAACAACAATTACAACAAATAGCAATTACAACGAACCCTTGGGAGGGAGAAGAATCTTATTTTCTAGTGTTGCCACGTTATATTATTTAAAATGTTCATTTTTCAACAAAAATTATGAGACATGAAAAGGAAAAAGAAAGTAAGGCCCACACACAGGGAAAAAAGCAACCAATAGAAATTGTTCCTGAGGAAGTCCAGACATTGAATCTACTAGAAAAAAATACTTCAGATCAGCTATTTTAAATATGTTTAGCTGGGCTCCATTGTATGTGCCTATAATTCCAGCTACTCAGAAGGCTGAGGCAGGAGAATTGTTTGAGCTTAGGAGTTTGAGACCAGCCTGGGCAAGATAGTGAGACCGTGTCTCCCCCAACCCCCACCAAAAAAAAGAAAGAAAGAAAAGAAAAATATATGTTTAAAGAACTATGGGCCGGGTGCGGTGGCTCACACCTGTAATCCTAGCACTCTGGGAGGCCAAGGC
>NW_012148041.1:1451071-1452704 GCF_000956105.1 Propithecus coquereli
AGACCAGCCTGAGCAAGAGCGAGACCCTGTCTCTACTATAAATAGAAAGAAATTAGCCAAACAATTAAAAATAGAAAAAATTAGCTGGGCACGGCGGCGTGTGCCTGTAGTCCCAGCTACCTGGGAGGCTGAGGCAGGAGGATCGCTGGAGCCCAGGAGTTCCAGGCTGCAGTGAGCTATGATGAATAGCCTCTGAGTAGCCACTGCACTCTAGTAGCCTGGGAAACATAGAACCCTGTCTCTAAAAAAACAAAACAAAACAAAACAATTAACCTTCTACCTTAAGAAACTAGAAAAGGAAGATCAAACTAAACCTAAAGCAAACAGATGAAATGAAATAATAAATATTAGAGTGGAATTAAATAAAATAGACAATAGAAAAACAATAGAGTAAATCAATGAAACCAGGAGTTGGGTTTTGAAAAGATCAACAGAATTGACACCGCAAAGCTACTCTTCTCCGATTGCACAATCTGATTTCTGCAAATACGGTATTTCACTTGGCTATTGCTTTATGACAAACCACCCCAAAACTTAGTGGCTTAAACAGCAGCAACCATTTATTGTTCAAAATTCTGTATTTTAGGCAGGGTTCCGTGGGTGTGACTCAGCTTGCCCTCCCTGGTGGTGGTTGGGATTGCGGTCGTCCGGAAGCTCAGCTGGGCCTGGAACTTCCAGGATGGGCCACTCACGGCTGCCAGCTGGTGCTGTTAGCTGGGGCTGCAGTTCTGGGCCTTTCCTGGTGCCATCTTAGGCTTCCTTACAGCGTGGCAACGGGTTCCAGGAAGCAGTGAAGTGGAAGCTGCTGGTGTCTTAAAGACCAGCCTTGAGTGTCACATAGCATCATCTCGACACATTCTACTGATCAGTACTTGTCACAGAGCCAGTCCAGGTTCAAGGAGAGGGAAACAGACTCCAATTCTTCATGGGAGGAGTGGCAGAGAGACTGCAGCCGTCTTGCTCCATCGCGTATGGCTTGCCTGTGTGACTCCTCAATCAGCCCTTCCCCTCTGTCCCCGGACCCAAGCTGATCCGGGGATGTTCCTGCAGCCGATGATCTGCTCCAGCGCCGCAAACCAGATTTTATTTGTGTGCATTGGTGTGTGCCGCTCACCTCAAGGAACGCGCTCTGCTGCTTCTCGTGTGAGTGTGTGAGTGTGTGTGTGTGTGTGTGTGTGTGTGTGTGTGTGTGTGTGTAGGGGATGGGAAACCAGGCGGCATGGGACAGAGAGATATGAGCACAGACTCTGGGACCAGAGATGGCCTGGGTTTGAATCCTGCCTTCGCCACCTACTGCTGTGCGGCCTTGGGCAGTCGTCATCTTTCTGAGCCTCAGCTTCACTGTAAATGCTACGTGAGCATTTTCTGCCACTGCCGTTCCCATCCGGAGCCGCAGGCCCCCGGCAGTCCTCCCTCGGTGCCTCTGACCTCCGCTGCTTTTGGCAGCCCGCCTATTTTAGCACTCGGATCTCAGGTAGCTTTTAGGTTTATTGGAAATGGACTTTATATTTCTGTATCTCATTTTCCATGTTGTTTCTGGGTGATTTTTGAGAGCAGGGAGGAAAATGCTAATTTTATTCTGCCATATGCAAACCAGAAGTCCAACAAGAACAATTTTTGTTTTTATTTTTAT
>NW_012148041.1:1453599-1468606 GCF_000956105.1 Propithecus coquereli
GTTTTGGAGCCCCTTTAAAATGACAGTAAAGGAATTTTAAAGAAGCATAAGCCCAAAAGGATAAAGAGAATGAGCGGGACAGGAGAAAGCAGTGCACAGGAGCTGACAACATTTCGGAAGTGGGAAAGGGGACGGCCGAGTGGTAACAGCGTCAGCAGCAGGGAGAAGTGGTACCTCACTATGCAGAGGGTTAAGCCAGCGAGAGAACAGGGGGTGTGTGATACAGAATCCCCGGAAGCAGCAGGTGTTTCTGAAGGGGGCGGTTCGGGATGAGGCTGAAGGGGAAGGAGTAGCTGAAAGTCTTCAAGAGACCCTTCCCCGGCCCAGGAAGCCAGGCAGCGGCCCCTCCCAACCCCAAAAGGAGCACTGGGCTCTTCTCCTCCGGCAACGCTGTGCCTACACGCTCTGGGCTGGGGGACCTTGGCAAGCTCAGACCCGGCTGGGGATGGAGGGAGGCACAGCTGGGGAAGAGGGGGCGTGAGTGAGCGCTGCGGGCAGGACAGCCAGGCTTCCGATTTCCAGACAGGAGTGGGCACATTCCTCTCTGGGGAAATGGACAGGCTCAAGAGGAAATAGCCAGAGACTTACACGGGCTTCCCAGTGACCTTTCACATGACAAGATGCTCAGCTTCCCCCACAATCAGGAACGTGCAAATCAAAACAGCAGCGAGATGTAGGATCTCATAAGATTGGACAAAATTAGTAGATTTGCTAAAACAAATGGTGGTCATTATGTAGGAAACCCGAACTCGCATGCACACTGGTGGTTGGGTAAACCGGTGCAGCTACCTGGGCGTCTGTCGGCACCTAGTGAAGCCGCAGATGCTCGCACCCCATGGACATCTTCATACGTGGACTCCAGGAGACAGGTGTACAGGATAGGTATTGTGGCCCTGTTTGTAATAGCAAAAACGGTTACCGAACTGTGTCCCAAGAATGGAATATAGTTTACAAATTGGTATAGTACGAACAGGTATAATACATGAACTATATCCATTTGAATCTAAGAAAACAATGTTGAATAAAGAAAAGTTGCAAAAGTATCACTTTTCAACAAGGTGCTTAATTGGTCTTGAACTCCTGGCCTGAAGCGATTCTCCTGCGTTGGGCTCTGGGAGCGCTGGGATTACAGGTGTGCGCCGCTGCGCCTGGCCTAAGACGCTTCGCGGTGAGCAACAGAAAATGCCTCTGACTTAAGCAGAAAAAGGGTTTGTTGGGAGGGTATTGGGTAGTTCACAGTCACTGAGAGAGCTGAAGACCCAAGACCCAACCATCCAGGCGGTCAGGGCCCAGGCCTCCGGCTGGCGTGGCCATCACTTGTTGTTTCTGGACAGTGACGGCAGAAGCTGCCTCTGGTACTGCTGCCTCTGCCACCCTGGAAACTGTCCTCACGACTGCTTCTGCCTCGGGCAGGCCCTGCTGTTCTGCAACACTAGCCCTGAATGTCGGGTTAGGGACAGCGAGTCTGCCTGGCAGAGCCTCGAACTCGTGCCTGCCCCTCGCGGCAAGGACAGGCAGGCAGCTGGCCTCTCAGACACTGAGCAGCCGAAAGAATGACAAGTGGCCACATAGCTATCATTTATGGAAAACTTAAAAATCCTCGGACCAATACAGCAGATTGTGGATAAATAAATACACAGGTAGTGCAAGAACAAACTCATCCACGGGTGATACGCGCTCTCTCCAGGAGAGCAGGTATCTCTGAGGACGGAGGTGAAGGGAAAAGATGTGGGACTTTAGTTGTATCTGTAATATTTATTTTCTTAAAAATAAAACTTCTGAACAAAGATGGCAAAAATGTTAACATCTGTTTATGCTTGCGGGTGGATCTGTGGGTATCATTATTTTCTATGTTTATCTGTATGGTAGAAATATTTCCTAATTTCAAATGCAAAAAAATCATTTCCGTGCCAGGTGACTCAGGTCTCTGCAGGTGTCTCCTTACGTAACTGTTGAGATGTAAATTAACCCTGTGCCCACAAAAGGAAGTGGAAAGCCTTGCTTGCCAGCACCTACCTCTCTTTCCAGTGATTTCCAACACTCATGTGCAGTCTCTGTCAACTGAGAGTTGGCAGGGACACTCGGCTGAAACTGTGAGACTGGTTAATGCTGGGCCCAGTGCTGTTTACTGGAAAGGAGTGATTCATTTATTTCATCATCGAAATTCCAGGCCCCTTAAGATGTCTCCCGAGAAGTTATCTGGTTTGGAAAATCAGAGACAAAAATGGAAGAGAGAGGCCGGGCGTGGTGGCTCACACCTGTAATTCTACAGGCACTCTGGGAGGCCGAGGCAGGAGGGTTGCTTGAGGGTAGGGGGTCGAGACCAGTCTGAGCAAGAGTGAGACGCCATCTCTACTAAAAATAGAAAAATTAGCTGGTCATCATGGTGCATGCCTGTAGTCCTGGGTGGCTGAGACAGGGGGATCACTTGAGCCCAGGAGTTTGAGGCTGCAGTGAGCTACAGTGACGCCAGTGCACCCTACCTAGGGCGACAGAGTATGAGACTTTGTCAAAACAAACAAACAAACAAAAAAGGAAGCGAGAACAAGAATCTCAGAAAAGTGGGAAAGATTTTTATCAAAAAAAGCTTTTGTTCAGACATTGACTCTACTGTGGCCAGTAGAAATCAATTAGTGAGTTGTTTGTATACATAGTATAATTTCTAATAACGGGAAATCAACTGCCCCCGTCCATCCCCCCCAATAAATGTTTAGCAAGTATGTAAAGACCGTGGGTTTGAAAAGTTACCAAATTGTTAGCCTGCCAGGGTTAGCAGTCTCAGTTTGGTCGTTAGCATACTTTCTAGAATATACCTCTGAACTTAATATACATTAGTAATGATGACTCAATGACTGAAAAAAAAAACAACAAAAAACCAAACCAAAAAACAAAACCCCAAATAAAAGAATGGGCAAAAGACTTGAACACACATTTTTCCAGAGGTGACACACAAATGGTCAACAAGCACATGAAAAGATGCTGAGCATCACTAACCGCCGGGGAAATGCAGGTCAGGAGCACAGTGAGATGCCACCTCACACCGTTAGGAGGGCTACAATAAAAAACGCTGAAAATGACAAGTGCTGGCGAGGACGTGGAGAGACCGGAGCCTGTGCACTGCTGGAGGGGGTGTAAAGAGACGCGACTGCTATGGAAAACACGGTGGCGGTTCCTCAAAACATTAAAAATAGAATTACCGTGTGATCAGCAATTCTACTTCTGGGTATACACCCAAAGGAACTGAAAACAGAGTCTTAAGGTGATATTGTACACTTGTGTTCACAGCAGCATCATTCACAATGCCACAAGGTGGAAACACCCAAGTATCCACCGACAGATGAATAGATAAACAAAAGGTGGTATGTACTTACAATGGATTATTCGGTCTTCAAAAACGATTTTTTTTTTTTTTGCTATAAAGATCCTACAGTGCACTAAAAAGGAGATTCTAACAGATGCTCCAACACGATGAAGCTTGAGGACATTATGCTAAGTGAAATAATCCACTTCGTCACAAGAAGAGAAAAACCGTAAGATCCTTACGTGAGCTCTCTGGAGGAGTCAGATTCGGAGGCAGCAGGACGCTGGTTGCCGGGGCTGGGCAAGGGCAGTGGGGAGTAGTTCAGCGAGCACAGAGTTTCAGTTTGCAAGATGAGAAATTTTTGGAGATTGGTTGCACAATAATGTTAATATACTTAATACTGAACTGAACATTTAAATGTTAAGACGGTAAATTTTATTGCGTGTTTTTTAGAATTAAAAATTTATAAAGTTATAGAAATAGTAGCTGTTATTATTTCGCAGGTGAGGAGACTGAGAGCCCAGCACGGAGCTGGACCTACTCCCGCGCTCTCGCCAAACTTTAGAGCCTTCTGGGTTTCCTGGATGGAGGACGCCGCGTTTCGGAGCCGGCACCGTGAGATCACCAAGTCTGGTCTCGCCACCGTCCAGCCCACTCGGTTGGTCACTTGGTTCTGAGGCCCAGACCGACAGCCCGAAGGTGGCACGGTCTGTTTGTTTACTTCCTGTCGTATTTGATAACAACTGAGGGGTGCACAGTCTCTCTGTCCAGTCTCATTACAATCCGTCTTGTCAACAAGATGTCGCTGGGCTCAGAGAACGCTGAGAAACCCATACAGAAGGGCCTTGCGTGACTGTGAGAGAGCGAGAAGCATTTACCCACCCGCTCAAACAGTGCAGCGTCCTCCGCAGGGACCGTGTGCTCGCAGCAGAGGCAGGGGACTCCCACAATAGTCAGGAAGTTACACCTTTTTAAGAGGGGAGTCCTTCTAATCAAGACACACGAAAAACACGTTTCCTTGAAACTCAGTTTTCCTAGTGGCCATGCAGTAAACAAAGCAGGGCACGGCGTATCTGTCCAGTTGCCTTGTAAATAAAGGAAACTGGACTTTTTGCAGCTGCAGTGCAGGGGGCAGTAACTGAAAAGTAGACCTAAGGGCATAGCTCCCTGCTCCCGGACTCCAGCGCGCCTCGTAAGAGGGAGGCTCTGCTCCAAGGAGATTGCAATCCTGCCACCAGAAGAAACCGTCTGGCTGGGCCCAGGGTAAGAGGGCCAGAGTAGCTCAGGGTGGGGCGGGGGGGTATTCAAAACAGGGTACTTTTTGCAGCCCAGATACCAGGAGAGGAGCACAGAGGGGGAATGGTGGCCGGCTGGAGGGCTCTTGTGGCAGAGCTGGTCTGGATGCCAGCCGTGGGGTGGGCTCTAGCTCGACTCAGCCTCCAGCAAGGTTCTGAATGGGCAGAAAAGCTAAAGAGGCAGAATTGAGTTTCCTGCCGTTCCCCAAGTTTCGTAGCCGTCAGTAGCAGATGGCAGAGGCTCTGCAGTGGTGCAGCCATCGCATGCCTCATTTTCACTAGTCTGTGAGCCACTCAAGACCAAGGAGCCCTGCCCTTCATCTCAGTGGAATAGTGCCTGGTTCCCGACAGACAGGCCGTAAATGTTAGGGGGCACCAGGACCAGGAGGGTAGTCCTAGAAACACTTCTAAGGAAAATACTCCACATTTGATCTGCATGTTTGATTAACTTTGAGTTTTAGATTTAGATCTAGATTTTTTTTTTTGAGACACGACCTTGCTCTGTCGTCTAGGCTGCAGTGCACTGGCACAACCATAGTTTACTGTAACTTCAAATTTCTGGCCTCAAACAATCCTCCTGCTTCGGCCTCCCGAGTACCTGGGACTACAGGTGCACATCACCACGCCCTGCTGATTTTTAAATTTGTTTTGTAGAGATGGAGTCTCACTATGTTGCCCAGGCTGGTCTTGAACTCCTGGCCTCAAGCCATCTCCCACCTCAGCCTCTCAAAGTGCTGGGATTACAGGGGTGAGTCACTGTGCCCGGCCTAGATCTAGATTTAAGATCAATGTAGTCTGAAGACTATGGACTCATTTTGCAGTTACAGGCCCCCAAAAATGAAGTTGCTGCTGGTTCATCATTTGTAAAATTTGAAACACACTATCAGGTTGCAGGGATAGCTAGAATATCATGTGTTCTGGCCTCCATGTCTCAAGAAAAGTTACAGGAATGAAGGGACGCTGAGACAGGAGAGGCTTCCTTAAGAGGAGGGATAGGAGGCCAATTTATTGAGCACCTACTATGTTCTAGATTGAGGTTGGTGTACTAGGTGCCGAGGGTGGTGATGAGTAAGGCAATGAAAGAGTTCTTGGATGCTTCAGTCGGGGGGAGTCATGTTTTACTAACTACATTTGCTGGTGTCATCTTTAGGAAGACTTTGGTATCTATAGAGGGTGACAGTATACATACGGGTTTAAGTTTTTATTTGTTTTTTCCAGAACAACTCATGACATGTAAGGGGTTTAAGTTTTTAGGCCAAAAAACTCAGGAGTCTTTAGTGTGGAAACCTGGCTGTGAGCAGATCTAATGCAGAGTCATCAAATCATTTAGTAGGATTAGAATAACTGCAACTCACCAGCACGTCACCAAATATTCAGACTAACCACTAACTTCTTCCCACTTTATTTCTTGGTCAGAAACTTTAAGGACATAACTTTAAGCCAAGTCACAAGGCCTATATTAAGATAATGAAAGCACATTATCCCAAAGCAGACCCAGGCTGGAATTATTATCTATTTATTTATTATTTGTTTATTTGATTCTTCAGCTGAAACAGCAGAAGGTGATTTACTGTGTACTTGTCACACTTGGCCACAACTGAGAGAACTAGTTCAGAATGTCAGGCCAGGACAAAGGACCAGTGGGGACTTGTTTCGGTATGAGCAGGATGGGTCTCCAGAGGTGGCCTTGGCGATTGGATCGATGAAGTGCTAGATCCAGTGAGAGGCAAGTTCTAGACAGTAGCATGCTGTCCAACAACTTGTACCAGCATCCCCAGACTCTGGCCTTCCATGTTTCTACTCTAGTGGCCTTCACGTGCGCACAAGCAAGCGGTTCACTCGGACCTCTGCCTCATCTTTCTCCTTTTGCACTTTAGTCTGCACATTCGCTTCTTCCTCCACTTGGCTCTCATGGCATGGAGGTTTCTAGAAAGATGGCGCTTAAGGCCCAGAGCCAGGCTGGAAATATTTAATACCTCAAGAAAGGCCTGGGCACTTGGTGTATTTGTAACGTGTCAACAAAGCCACATTAGGCATACATGCTCCAGAATGCCTTCCCTGCATAGTTCTGAGTCAGCAAGGACCACGTGACTTTGTGTGTGACTTGGAAGACTACAGTGGCTATTCACAGGCGCAATCACAGTGCACTGCAGCCTCGAACTCCTGGCCTCAAGGAATCCTCCTGCCTTAGCCTCCTGAGCAGCGGGAACTATCGGTGTGCACCACCATGCCTGGCCTTTCTGTAATCGGAAGGTCAGTGGAAAGAGGGTTGAGTGCCCAGCACGTGGGAGCACCATTCTGCATCCTCCCACTCCTAGTTCTCCAAGGCTCCCTCGCCTCTAGAAGACGAATGAATCCCAGCACCACGGTGTGCTCTGCGCCCTTCCCCGACCTCCCACAGAAACCTCCACACCAGACGGGGAGGAGAGAAAACTCTGAAGGGAGGCACTGGGGGTCTCCCCAAATCTTTCAAGCCATCAGAGAATGCCCTTTTAGGCACCTGTATCAGTCACTGCTATTCAAACGCATAAGTAGCCAGTTGATGGAAAAAACATACAGCTAAGTTGGGACATTCTGAGTTTCAGGATTTTGACTAACCAGCTCAAATCCAGTGGATTTTGTCACCACTGCCGGTGCCAGCCTCCCACGGTGCCAGCCTCAGGGCGTACAGGGTTCTAATGCACCACGCTAAGAGGGAGGAGTTCAATGTGCCGCTAAGAAGGCCAAGCAAGTCTGGACGAAGCTCTTCGCTGATACCCCTCATGCTCTGGAGGGGTGCAGCTGCCTCTGACCTACCGAGATCACAAGTTCACAGCTGGGAACCTCTCTCCAGCTCATCCTCAAGATCCCTACAGTGACCGCTACTTGCTTAGGAAAAAAGCATGCACATAAAGGGAATTATTTCACTACAAACAATTTAACAGCAAAGAGGGAGGAATATAATTCAAATCCAGAGATGAGTCAGAGTTCAGAGGGAATAAAGGTGCTGGGGCCTGCGTCGACCTGTCTGCAGACCTCAGGGGTCCTGCCGGAGAAAGGCCCCATCATTCTAGCACCGCACCCCGCTGCTGCAGCCTGGAAGTCAGGATTCGCGGCACGCGTGACATCATCTCAGGCCTTCAGAGTCTGTGACGATGAGTATCCAGTGAAATAGTGAAAAGCACACTCAATACAGAACACTGCCTGGGATATGCCTACTCATGTTTTATATCGTTATTAAAAGGCACCATTAAATTTTATGTAATTCAACTACCTTAAGATTAGTTAAAAAGTACAAAACCCACTGGTTTATGAAAAATCAAAACCCTCCTATTTTTTGGATTATTTGGTTCATTTTAACAAAGATGCATCATTCTACCGCTTTTACCCCCGTGTCGATTTCAAGTTGTACATTAGAGCAAAGAGCACGACAATACTGTCTCTTGCCCATTTTCTTTTTTTTTTTTTTTTGAGACAGAGTCTCACTCTGTTGCCCGGGCTAGAGTGTCGTGGCGTCATCCTAGCTCACAGCAACCTCAAACTCCTGGGCTCAAGCAATCCTACTGCCTCAGCCTCCCAAGTAGCTGGGACTACAGGCATGCGCCACCATGCCCGGCTATTTTTTTTTTCCTATATATTTTTAGTTGTTTGATTAATTTCTTTCTATTTTTAGTAGAGACGGGTTCTCGCTCTTGCTCAGGCTGGTTTCGAACTCCTGAGCTCAAACAATCCGCCCGCCTCGGCCTCCCAGAGAGCTAGGATTACAGGCGTGAGCCACCGCGCCGGGCCTCTTGCCCATTTTCTGATGTCTCATTTCTTCAAGTTGGCCCCCACTATAGTTTTTCAACCAAAACAGCTTTCCCTGAAAATTACTTAAGTAAAACCAAAAACAATGGGAAATTACATCTGGTTTTTTTTTTTTTTTGGATTTATTTAAAGAACACAAAAAAATTGCATCTAAATGATTTTTTTAAAAAACGATTTGTTTTTAATTCATCATATGCTGACTCGCCAACCCATATGCAGTCTAAAAGGTGGTTCAGAGACATCTGATTTCAGCACAAATTGTTTAACATTACTGAATTTGATACAAGAACATGTGAAGTTTCTTCCTGGGTGGTGACAGGCACTTTGATCTCATCTGCTTGGAACCACTCACACACCCTTCCCCGCTCCCCGCACACTCTTGCTAGTTGCCCCGGTGACCCGTAACACCCACTGGGATCATCTGAGTTTTGGAGTAGTTTTGTTTGTTACCTGCAAAAATCTAACTGGCCTTTTTAGGATCAAATTTCAATCTTGGACTTACTGGAATCATGCTCTAGTCAATAGAGCTTCAAATACCAAACAGTTTAGCAAATAAGCAAAATCAACTTTTGCTTTTCATATATCCTAGGCGAGATTAGGGCGTTTTAAAGAAATATTTCATGAAAAAAAGATAAAAGCATAAATGAGAAATCAAGAGGTTTTAGTGATCACTAAAGGAAAAAACTCACAATTTGATTCCATTTGTTCCAGGGAAAAGAAAACTGGTATGAAAGAACATGACTTGATATTTTAGATTTTAAGGTGGATCCTAACCTAACAATGAAAGTGTTTGTTAAAACCACCATGAAAATTAAAAGTAATCTAAAATATAACTGCCAGTGTTCTTTAGGATTTAAAAAAGTGAGATGTTCCAGGTTTAAGCGATTGGTTCCTAGGGTTGCCAAATGCGTTCCCACAGAGGTTCCCAGGCTGTGGGACAGCCACGCTCCATCTCATCTACCCGTAAGGACTGAAGTTCAACTACATGTCCATGTTTATTTTAAGACTTGCCCTAGTTCAATGCTCAAGTACTGGGGATTTAGGCTGGATGTACCTGCATGGGAAGCTGTTTTCAACTCTTCCAACTCACACCAGAACAGAGAAGGCATCAGGGCAGGAAAGAAAGCGACTGTACGTCACACCTGCAGATCAAACCCTTAATGTAGAAGAGCAACTACTTATTTGTCAACCCCACAGATTTTGTTTTTAAAAATTCAAGCTACTTAGTAGTAAAAAGTCAAAATTTCTTTTTGCCTGATAGAGGAGTGTAAATAAAGTTCCATAAACCAGTATATATATGCTTATGAGCCAGTAATTTAAAAAAGAAGATAAAAAAGCTGCATCAGTCCTAAATGGATATATAAGTAAATCCACTCCAGGTCAAAGATATTATAAGAACAAGTCTTAAATTCTTAACAGCAAGGATTAGAATGGAAGTAAGCTGAGCAGCAGCAATGCTAGCAGGAAGTACTGTGTATTCAACATTATTTCCTAGAAGGAATAGAGGGGAAAAAAGCACAATTCTGATTGTTCTTTTTGCATTTCAGCATCTCAGAACTTCATCCAAAACAGGAAAAGCTAATCCAGAAACTCCAGTCTGCTCATTATCATTGCTGCAGGGTGTTTTAGGAATGACGGAATTGCTCCCCCAGGGACAGGCTGGGCGTGGCAGATCCCACTGTCCCCAGCAGGCTGCTAAGGAGGGAGTTTGGGGGGCGGCGAAGTCAGTAAGCAAGTGGCCTCTGAGGTTCTGGCTTTCAAATCTGTGACACTGCTTGGAACTGAGGGGATGGCAGACCCCTCTACTGTGGGTTCTGTTGGTTAAAAATGCAACAGGTTGCATTCACAGCACTTGAGTCATTTAAAAAAACACAACTTCATCCTCCTTGCCCACCCCACCCACCTGTAGGAAAGGAGAAATTCATTAAGCATTTTTAAAAAGATTTCGGTAGTGCTATTAAAGTTCAAATGTAAAACCTAACAGAAGCCCCAACTGTTAGGAGTATCTCGAGGGACCCTGAATTGGATATTGAAAGTTGACATAAACTGAAATGAGCTGGACCTAAGTGTTGGCTCAGTCTCTGTGCACCAACAGTCACTTCTGCGTTGTTCCACTCGGAGTGGTCCCACGCCACCCCCTCAATGAACCTACCGGGCAGCAGCAGGGTGGCTGTTTTGGGGAAGCTACTGGTTTTGCCATTTGCTTCCAGAATCACATAGACTATAACAAACTTTACATTAAACACTGTTTAGTCCTGAGTTGGGGGACAGCCCGTCGAGGGGGGCCGAGTTCACTAGGACTCTCTTCCCTCCTTGGCGTGGCGTCATACGTGGCCTTCAGGGTTCTCTTCTTCCATTGCTTGATTCTCTGTTTCTTTTTCGTGGGTGACCCCTTGTAAAGTCTTCTTGCCCATGGCTCTACTGGCCTCTTCCTAAAGGAAGAAATAGGAAATCAAGAGGCTTAGAGAAAAAAGAAGTGAAATAATTCCTGGCTCCTCCAGACTGTTTGTCAGGTCTACGACAAGAGGATATTACAATGATTCTATTTTGGTCGCCCAGTTGGGTAGGTCAGGGCCCTGCTATCAATAGAGTGTGAAGTTGAACTTTGCTTTGGTTAAAATTACTAGCTTGCTCCATGGGACAGCTGTTGAATAATTAAGTCCACATGCTAATGGGGCATGGGGAGTGGAGGATGCAGGCAGGAGTGGAGCAGAACCAAGCTGGGGGAGCCCAACTCTCTCTGCAGACTGACGGCTCCTATCACAGTGCCCAGGCTGGCTCCTGCCCCAGAAGGTAAAGGGCACCGTGGTGGGGCTCTTATAATACCCTGTTTCCCGGGGAAATCAGAAGTTTCAACAAGGAAATATTATTTGAAAAAACCCCTGATGGGTTTATAATTTTTTAAAAATAACAAAAGCTTTCATATGTCTCAAGGAATTTACTTTTCCCAATCTCTTGCATGGACATGCCAGGGCCTCACACCTTGGACCTTTGCCAGTGGAACCGCCCTGCTCGACCTTTGGATCCAAACTGGCCTCAGATCACGTTCCCTATTCTTGTGTCTCTCAGGCTGTGGAACTGTCCCTGTTCCCTATGCCTAACCCTCTTAGAACAAAAGTCAAGGGGGCAAGGTCAGTTCTCAATCTAGCTGAAGGCAGCGGGTTCTGCACACACCTTTGCATCCCGCTCTGCAAACTTCTTGAACATGTTGGCGTATATCTTGCGGTCCCGCTCGTTGTGCTCTTTGGCCTTTTTCTGGCACATGGAGATCTGCAGTCTTGCAGCCTTATTCTGGGGGTTTACTTCCAACACTTTCTCGAAGTCACCCTTGGCTGACTCAAACTCATTCATGAGCAGCTGGGCTTCACCCCTCCTGTACAAGCCTTTCTCATTGGCACTATCCAGTCCAAGGGCCTAGGAACAGATGGTCTATAGTTTACGAGGGATGAGTTTGAATAAGGAATTCAGTAAATAGCTTACCAAAGCTCTCTTGCCAAGGGAGATGGAAAAGGTGTATTGAAAAAACGGGGCTCAAGATAATTACATACTACTGATCAAAATATGATACTCAAATTAGTTTCTGTATTTAATGTAATTTCTAGAAAGATACCAAGGAGGCTGGCTGTGGTGGCTCACGCCTGTAATCCTAGCATTTTGAGAGGCCAAAGTGGATCACTTGAGGCCAGGAGTTTGTAACCAGCCTGAGCAACACAGCGAGACCCTGTCTTACCAGCAATAGAAAAATAAGCTGCACGTGCTGTGACCTCAGGGCAGCAGGTGTGCCTCTGGTCCTGAATTTGCTCAGGTGCCGCTGCAAGTGCAAGTCAGCTGAATTGTTAGGACTGATTCTTCCTGCAGGTGTTTTGTGGTGGGCTGGGGATTAAGAGTATGGTGTAGACTCTTAAGTAAGACTTAAGTGAACCTTATCACTACCACCTTGTGATACTGGACAAGATATGTAGTTTCTCTAAGCCTCAGTTTCTTCATCTATCATATGGGGCGAGGGACGACCTTAATACCTACACTTCAAGGTTGCTGCCAGGATTAAATGAAACATGTAGAGCACTTAGGTCAGTGCCTGGTGTGCACCTTCAATAAATATTAAATACTATCATACTTTCATTAATAAGCACTGCTGTGTTCCAGGTATTTATTAAGCTCTGTTAGGCTTTAAGTAGTGTTATAAAATAAATAGGATATGATCCTGCTCACAGAAAAGATAGAACATGGCTGGTCATGGTGGCTGAGGCTTGTAATCCTAGCATTTTGGGAAGCCAGGCGTGGTTATGCATGCCCGTAGTCTCAGGAGGCTGAGGCAGGAGGACCACTTGAGCCCAGGAGTGTGAGCCCAGTGAGTTAGGATGATGCCACTGCACTTTAGCTCAGACAACAGAGCAAGACCCTGTCTCAAAAAAACAAAAGAAAATAAAAAACTCATGACTAGAAAGATGACCTAAACAAATAATGAAAACATGAGGGAGAGCTATACTGTACACTGATCAGATGCAAAAAGATATCCTTGTTTTATAAAACTATATATCTAAATCTATATATTCTCATTTAAAAAATATATAAACACATGTTACTCTATGTATGGAAAAAAGGAAGAAATATGAGGCAGGTGTGGTGGCCCATGCCTGTAGTCCCAGCTACTCAGGAGGCTGAGGCAGGAGGATCACTGGAGCCCAGGAATTTAGGCTGTAGTGAGCTATGATTCCACCACTGCACTCCAGCCTGGGTGACAGAACAAGACCCATCTCTTAAAATAGAAAAAGAAGAAGAAATATGTATAAAATGAAATGACTGGTCCTGGGAGGGAGGATCAATGAGAATTTTATGAATGTACCTTCACTTTCTTGTATGTTTCTACAATGTTTGAATTTTGAATAACTATACTACTTCTATAATAAAAAAGCAGAAAGTTTAAAAATGTAATTAACCATAACATCCCTTTCTCAGGCAAAAATTTAGTAGGATGTGACAGGAAACACTAATCCACAAAACTAAAAAATAATCTTACAAAGAAAATGCAAAATAGTTGCCGTTTGTTTTTCTTACCCCTTCATGTCTATGTTTAAGACGCACCAATGATAAGGTTTTACCCACCATGTAATATATACTGTTCACTCTAAGTCAGGTATCTGAAATAAAATCATTGGCTGGTGTATAAAAATATTAGAACAGTACACATGATAAATAGTCCGGGTATCAGAAAAATCTGACTATAATTAGAATTTTCTGAACTTCCCAATTCATACTGAGAGACAAATAATCCTAAACACACGAGTAAATAACCCAAAACCAAATGAAAAGCCTCCAACCTGTGGCTGAGAGGAAGAAAAAGAAGACTGAACGGGGCCGGAGAAAAGACCCGCGCGCCACACTCCACCTCGCAGCAGCCGGCCTACCTTATCGCAGCACTCCACGGCCTTGGTGTATTCTCTGAGCTTCAGGTAGCACATGGCCAGGTTGAGAAAGGCAGCGAGCAGGAACGACTCCGAAGCCTTGGACTCCTTTTCTGACAAACCGTACTCCATCTCTAACCAGGACACTATCTTCCCGTACTGAATCACCGCCTGCATGTACTTGCCGCCCTGGAAGACAAAAGCTAGCAATTACTTGTACTTGCCTCGGGAGGGGCACAAAAGACACCCAGATCCTCGGCGGAAACAACCCCTCCCACGCACCGGCAAGGACGGTCTCCTTCTGTCCTCAGGAGCCGCTCTCCAGGCACCTTGCCCAGGCTGCGACCGGCTCAGGACGGTGCTGTTCTCCAGGCACCTCCGTCCTGTCCTGTCGGCAGGTGCACATCAAGGCTTCTGGGCCGCGTTCCTTGGTGCTAACAGTCGTCGGTCTTTCAAAAGGACCGTGAGCAGTGTTAGACTACGCCCCTAGTGTAAGCGAGGGGAAGTTACTTTTCTCTTTTCTTCTGGTGTTCAGCATTGCACAGTAAAGACTGTATTCTAGCAAGTGCCAGTCCCAAACGCAGCAAATGCTATCTACACCAGCCTCTGTTGCAACTGCTAAACTCTGTCGTCTGTGGCACGAAAGCAGCTCTAGACAACATACAAGTAAATGGGTGTGGCTGCGTCGCAGTGAAACTTTACCTACAGCACAGGCAGTGGGCCGCATCGGCTCGCACGCTGCGGTTTGCTGACGTCTGATCTACAGGCAATGGGAGTATACAGTCGAATGGCAAAATCCAACATAAATAACAACTATAAAACAACACAAATCACACAGGTGTGTCAGTTAACTATGTGAGAACGATCTTTTTCCTACTCATATTTTTGCTCCTATCTGATTAGTAGGATTCTGACAATCGTGTGGACATATACGCTCTATACAAGAAGCTCCGGAGTTGAATCGATGTGTTCGCTGCCATTTCAGATAAAAGAAAGAGTGGAGTGCCAGCCAGTAAATACACAAAGAAAATGGGAGTGCCGGTGAGGGCTCCCTTTGCAGGAGGTGGTAAGCTCAAAAACAAGGATGACGCATCCTGCCAGATGGCAGAAGAGCAGCCAGACCTATAAAGGACATTAAATGCAATGTCTAACCAACAATGGTGTTACAACCATGTCGCTGGGATTTACCAGCGTCACAGCGGTGACTGTATCTCCCTGTA
>NW_012148041.1:1468656-1469286 GCF_000956105.1 Propithecus coquereli
TGTAATCCTAGCATTTTGAGAGGCCAAAGTGGATCACTTGAGGCCAGGAGTTTGTAACCAGCCTGAGCAACACAGCGAGACCCTGTCTTACCAGCAATAGAAAAATAAGCTGCACGTGCCGTGACCTCAGGGCAGCAGGTGTGCCTCTGGTCCTGAATTTGCTCAGGTGCTGCTGCAAGTGCAAGTCAGCTGAATTGTTAGGACTGATTCTTCCTGCAGGTGTTTTGTGGTGGGCTGGGGATTAAGAGTATGGTGTAGACTCTTAAGTAAGACTTAAGTGAACCTTATCACTACCACCTTGTGATACTGGACAAGATATGTAGTTTCTCTAAGCCTCAGTTTCTTCATCTATCATATGGGGCGAGGGACGACCTTAATACCTACACTTCAAGGTTGCTGCCAGGATTAAATGAAACATGTAGAGCACTTAGGTCAGTGCCTGGTGTGCACCTTCAATAAATATTAAATACTATCATACTTTCATTAATAAGCACTGCTGTGTTCCAGGTATTTATTAAGCTCTGTTAGGCTTTAAGTAGTGTTATAAAATAAATAGGATATGATCCTGCTCACAGAAAAGATAGAACATGGCTGGTCATGGTGGCTGAGGCTTGTAATCCTAGCATTTTG
>NW_012148041.1:1473225-1473729 GCF_000956105.1 Propithecus coquereli
GAGACCCTGTCTCCAGCCAAAAAAAAAAAAAAAAAAAAGAAATGAGGTCTGCCTCTAGAAAGGAGGCCCTGCTGCCGATTTTCTGGCGATGAAGGTGCGGTAGGCCTGTTCCCACTGGAGGCCGCGGCTGAGTGAGGGCTATGCTGTCTCCTCCCAACATCCTTCTCCACAAGGCGCTTGTTTAGGAAAGGGGGACTCACAGAGCCCATCAGTTCCGCTGCAGGAAGGCAATGCAAAAGGATTCTGGGGTGTTATGAAGGAGAAGGGCATTAAAATAAAAATCTGTTAGCCTCTGCCTCAGAAATTTGTGACACAGGTTATTTATAAGAATATGAAATCAGGCCCCTTCATTATACATATTAAAATTCTTCTTCTTTTTTTTGGAGACAAGGTTTCACTCTGTCACCCAGGCTGGGGTGCAGTGGCGTGATCGTACTTCATTACAACCTCTAACTCCTAGGCTCAAGCGATCCTCCTGCCTCAGCCTCCTGAGTAGCTGGGACT
>NW_012148041.1:1474909-1493098 GCF_000956105.1 Propithecus coquereli
TAGAAAGAAATTAGCTGGACAACTAAAAATATATATATAGAAAAAATTAGCCGGGCATGGTGGCGCATGCCTGTAGTCCCAGCTACTCAGGAGGCTAAGGCAGGAGGATTGCTTGAGCCCAGAAGTTTGAGGTTGCTGTGAGCTAGGCTGAAGCCACGGCACTCTAGCCCGAGCAACAGAGCCAGACTCTGTCTCAAAAAAAAAAAAAAAACCAAAAAACAAAACTTCTATCATTTCGAGCAAAAGTGGAAGTGTGCGTAGAAATGAAAGATGTCATTTCATTTCCATTGGTGGGAAAGACAGGCATTTACCTGTCATGCCCAGTTCCTTTGTTTTCTCTCTCCTCCTCCCTCGTCTTTAATGTACCCGTTACCTTTTCTGATCATCTCCTAATATATCGCTATAGGGAAAGAAAAGAAGACACAGATAGGACAAAGACCTAGATCTTATCACTTCAGTAGGTTCTGAATAATCAGAATGGTAGAAGGCTATGGTTTCTAAAAATACAAATAATAGATTTAAGAGTTCCTTTGCATTTATAAAGCATTTTAATTTTTTGAGAGCTCTTTCACATATATCATACATATGTAACTTTATTTAGACTTCACCTTACAATGAGCTGCCATATTCCTGCTTCTGAGGTACTGAACAGTTCTCAACTGGGGGTGATTTTGCTCCCTGAGGGACCTTTGGCAATGTTTTTAGCTGTCACAACTGGGGCGAGGGGTGCTACTGGCAGAGGCCAGGGATGCTGCTGAACATCCCACAACGCACAGGACAGCCCATACGACAAAGAATCATCCGGCTCCAAATGTCAATCATGCTGAGGTTGAAAAATCCTGCACTAAAAGAATGAAGGAAGGAGAAAAAAGATAGGGTCGACTCTTCTTAGGAGTCTTTTTTTAAGCCCAATTCCTTGAGCTACAGATGGCTAAATCATATTACTGGTGTCTTGGTTCAGTGAGGGTGGTCACAACATGGCAAAGCCTGGTTTGTCTGGAAAGGGTTCAGCGAGTTGAATGATTCTTGTCAATGCGCTTGCTTTAGAAATGCTTTCTTCCAAGAAAAGCACAAGGGGGCGCAAGAACCCCACATCACTGCAGTGTCCTCAGCCTCCTTGCCACTCTGCTGCCCAGTCAGAGAAGAGAAACACTAAGCAGGTGTGAGGTTAACCCTTTTGTCCTGCAGAATACTGTCATCTATGAGGGCAAAAGCCAGGTCAGTTTACCTGGCCTGCACAACGACTGGCATAATATCACGTTGTCACTTGTGCTTAATAATTATTTTCAGAGCCAAATGAAGAGCCCCCTCTTATTTTTCTTCTCATTAGTGTTCAGTGGCTGAAATGAGGCTTTTACAATCTAAACGGCAAGATCGTTCCCATTTAAAAGCTGAGTACGACTCAACTCTACTAAGGGGAGAGACTTTTACCACTTTGGTGTAAACCAAACTAACAGGCCAATGGAAACACAGCTCTAATATGCAGATGGCAAGAAATACAGATTTTGAGTTGAGCCCATCTCTGCTCTCACCCACACATCTGGACTCGGTGCATGCGCAGGGAGTGCCAAGTCGAATGCCCTGGAAGGACGGCCTGGGAGGGCAGCGTGGCAGATCAAAACCTGCCCTGGAAGTTTAAAAGGGAAGGGAATGTGTACAGAAACTATCTTCCAAGCATTTTAAAGTCTTACAGCTAAAGCTAGGATCACTGCTGGGATCTTTTACCTATAATTATAAAGGTGCCTCCAGGGATGTTTTTAGTGGTACAAAATGTTCAGAGACATTCGGGGAGAAAAGTCTTAGGTCAGTGGTTTTGAACCTTTCATTAATTTTTCCCCCATGGACTAATGTTTTGAAAGATTTTGTCTATCAAATTGCATGTTAAAAATAATTTGTTCCATATGTGTGACTGCTGATCCAGATTTTATCCAAAGATCAGTAATTTTAAGAAGGTTCACATTATGAAATACAAAAATCATTGTTGCAGTTGTAATGCTAGTAAGCAACACAGTTAAGTAACCGTACAGACACTTGAACTCTGCTTTCTGCTACTGCTCACTCATTCTCGCCGTCTCTCTGTATGTATTCAGGACACAGCTAAGTGACACATGGCTTCAGAACAGCATTTCATTACCAACCAAGTTTTCTGAAGTTCTGTGTCATCAGCAACCAGAGCTTCTGAACAGCTAAACTGTTTTAGTTTTACTACACGGAGTTACTATAATTCTAATCAAATGCCAAAAGCCTCAAACCCTTCCAAACTGTGAATATTCTATTAAGAAATTTTGAGAAATGTATAAAATACAGTTAAAGACTTTAATGGACTTCAGGAACATAAGAAACACTGTTTAGGACCCACGGTCTTAAGGGATTTTATAGAAAATTTTCTTTTTTTTCCAGGATATTGTATATTTGGGTATACAAATAAATAACCCATTCAGAATCCTTCTTAAATAGTTTAGAAGTATCCAATATGCCTCAATTAGAATTTTTTAAAAAGTCAAACTTGCTCTTGAGAGTTTAGAAATCCACAGAAACTTACGATTGGAAAGAAACTTGGGCATCATCTAGTCTAATTCCCTTACTTTTCACATGAAAATATAACTTTTTTGGACTTTAAATGACTTTCAGTCATTTGAACAGCCATAAAGCCCGGTATTTCCAATTTCCAATTCAGAGCTCATTCCACCACACCCCAGTGCTTTCTGGTGATCCACACGGTATTTTAGAACATATAATAATGAAGGAAAAATAAATAAATATAAGTATATAAATAATTATGTATTATCTAAACCTTTGATTTCAAGTTTGTTTGATTACTACCCAAAGTAAGAAATATGTTCTAATTTGTAATCCAGTATCTACTCGAACACAACTAAACAAGTTTTACACGACAAAACTTATCCTTGTAACATATTGCAATACACTTCCACTGAATTGATTTCGTGACCCAATAGTGAGTCTCAGCTCAAAGTTCGAAAAACAAAGACCATACGTGTTTCCCTCTGGCTGTGTTGATTATATACTCTCGTACTTCTCTAGTTTTTTCACCTCGGTTAATATTGCCACATTTACAACCCCCCGATGAGGTTGTAAACTCAATAGCATGTTAGGTAGTAGATGCTCCATAAAGACTTGCTAACGTACATTTATGCATCACCGCTTTATACTGCTGAATGACATCACCTTATTTCTGTTTATGGATTGCAGTGGCAGAAAAGAAAAAGGAAGAAAAGAAAAAAGCAAAGAATCTTGACAAAACTTCCATTCTTCCCCTAATTCTCATCACCAAGCCCTTTCCTTCTGACATGGAGAAGGCATCTATTTGGGGGTGAGGAAGCAGTGGTTGTTCTGATTACAATGGAACAAAGTGCTGTTTCTTTTTTTCTTACGTCTGGGGGGTTAAGATCTAAGTGAGAAGATGTCACACTCCTAGGTGCTACAAGAAAGGTTTTTGAGTAGAAATCTATAATGAATATCAATCAGGAATTTCTGAAGATTCCTCACAGAAGCAAGTGTGCGAGAATCATCTTGACCGTTAGAAGCGACGAATACTCTCCACCTGTCAGTTTCTTTTGAAATCTGTGCATATTCGCTTTCCTTTTGTCACGTGCCCTGGTGACGTCACCAAAACAGTGGGAAGGAAAATGATGTTAAACTTACCCCTATGAATTCCATTACTTGCTAAGAATTATTCTATTCATTCCACAAACACTTACTGAGTGCCAACCATAGACCTTGAGCGATACTGTGATGGTGGGCAAGCCAGACTGGTCTGCCTTTCTAGAGTAGAATGTATAACAGAGGTTTTTGTATTCTTTTTTTTCACATTCATTCATTCTTTTCTCACCATTTCTTACACTGAAAATGATAGACTTGTATAGATTCTGGCTTATTCTTACCCAGAAGGGTATTGATAGAATTCAGAGTAGGGACTATCAGCACAATTCAATGACACTTCAGTAAATTCTCTGAGGTGGAAAGGACTGTACAGGGACTCACACACCTTGAAGTATAAGGTTCCCTTCTCTTTGACAATGGCAGCCTGCTCCAATTTTTCTTTGGTATCCATCTCCCAGGATTCTTTGGCCTGTGTGTAAATTTGTGACAAGTTAGATGAACAGAGAAGGAAAAGCATCAGTTGACGCCCATTAGAACAAAGCAACAGCTACTTCTAGAGTATAGTCAAAACTAAAAACACTTTGGCTGTTGAAATTGTGTGCCACGGCCAGTTTACTCCTAGGCTAATGCTCTTTATGCTGTTTTAAGAACTCACTTTCCATGATGACCAAGCTGCAGCTTGACCCATGTTGTTCAAGAGGGAGGAGGACACAAAAAACACAGAAAGGGACATAAACTGTTGAGCACTGTTAAAAAGTGCATCTTCAGAATTATAAGGTGAAGCCATGCAAAACTAGGGCCCCTCATTTCCCTCTTGCAAATCTCTCCACTAAGTTGTTTCTCTCTAGCCTCAGTTTTTCACCTCTAAAATGGGAACATTACTGTAGTTAAGTCACAGCTGTATATTCACACAGAATTTTCAAATTTCAGGTCAAGTGGTTCTCTTGCTACTCTCAAACAACCAGATACACTAAAGCCTCTAAATTACATCAACTTGCAGATATATACTTGGGGAATTTCAAGTAAAACATAATTGGGAGGGTAAAGCTCATGCAAGGATCACTTCAAAGCCACAAATAAATGACTGCAGTATCATCTGCTAGTTTGTATAATAGTATGTGTACTATTAGTCTTCACCATTATAGATACAAATCTAGAAATAACTGCACTGCTGTATGCATAGCTGGATTTAGAAGGATTATAAAGAACCAAGAGAACCTGGGGTCCTTTAGGGAAAGTGACAATGGGTGTGGTCAGTGCTATTTACTGCATATGAATTATTAAGCGGGTAACTATAAAATTGTCTCTTTTCAAGAGACAACTTGTGTGTGTTCCTGGTGTAATAGTCCTCCCCCCCCCTCGCTTTTTTTTTAAGTGAATAATGAGAGGGTTTTTCAGGCAACCCATGTTGCTTCCTAATGTAGCAACAATTATTTAGCAACAATGTAGCTCTATTATTTAAAAACCTAGTTACGGTTTGATCCTGGGTTTTGGCACCACCCCCTTCCCCGATCTAGTTCACAAGGGCCCTTTGTAATTTTTATATGCCTTCAGTCTTTATGGAGTATAAATATATTCTTAATACTACAGGGCAGAGAATTTAATCACGTTGCCTCCAACAACATCACACGCCTTTACGTAGTTTCAAATATACCCAGCAGCACTGCATGAATATACTCCTGGAGGGAAGACAGAGCACAGGCAAGTTGTGGCACACGACGGTGAGAATGTTCCTAAATAGGCAGTGTCCACTGGGCCAGGGGTGGGAAAGGGAAAGGGGTTACTTTATAAAAATGGAAATAGAGCGGGCGTGGTATCTTACGCTTGTAATCCTAGCTCTTTGTGAGGCCGAGGCCAGGAGTTTGAGACCAGCCTGGGCAACATGGTGAGACCGTGTCTGTACAAAAAATAAAAAAATTAACCAGGCATAGTGGTACATCCCTGTAGTCCCAGCGACTTGAAAGGCTTAGGCAGAAGGATCACATGAGCCCCAGAGTTCAAGGCTGCAGTGAGCTATGATCACACCACTGTGCTCCAGCCTGGGCAACAGAATGAGACCCTGTCTCCAGCCAAAAAAAAAAAAAAAAAAGGAAAGTCAAAGATCTAAACAACCATATGCTAAAGATTATTTTCTCTCTCTTTAACAATAAAAACACAAAATGCTATGAAGAGAGCATTAAAGAATCAGTGCTGAGCCAGCAGGCCTTCAGAAAAGGTTACCTGATGACAAGTGACAGTCACAACCAGAGCATTTGTTTGCTTTGGGGAACATGAAGTGGGAGGGGTATGACTAGGAACATTACCACTGGGGAAAGTTCCAAAGCAGTCCTTCCCTCGCTTTCTCAGCCCAAAGGCACAGGACCACAGGACAGAGATGTCCTTTCTAAGTCTAACAAAATACATACGGTCACATTTCTAGTCGAAAGCGTACTACACAGAACACGGAGAAGTGTAGGAGCACTGTGTGGAATAAAAAAAGGAATACAAAATGCAGTCCTTGAGGAGTTCCAGGAAGCGCGGGTCTTTGGGAGCGCAGGGGCGCAGCTGAAGACAACAGCACACCTAGCTCGGGCACATGCTGTGTGTCTGTCCAGTGCCACTGCCGCTGGAGCCTCCAGAGGCGAGCGTGCGATGGGGACACGTCCGGGGAGGCATGCCATCTCTGGAACCCGAGGCAGCTGACAAATTCTCTCTTCTCCACTTGGACAGGTATGAAAAGAAAAGGCCTAGGGTTGGCAGGTTTCTTTCTTGTATCACTGGGTCACAGCCTGGTGGTCCCCACGTCCTTGCAATTGGGGAAATAACTTGCAGCCACAGTGCAGGCTTCTTCGTGACTCCTGGGAAGGGTACAGCACGTTCAGCACTGGAAAGCTGCACCCCACTCCCCCAAGGAGCTGCTTGGCAGAATGTGAACCTTTTTGTCGTCAACCCAGGAAAAAAAAAGTACAAAAAGAACAAGTCTAGGAACAAATAAGGGAACAAGTCTTGGATTCTACCCAAAAAAGTTAAAAAAAAAAGAAAAAAAGGCTGACACATAGGAACAAAATAAGAACACTGAGCTCCTCAGCTGTACATCAGCTGTGCTGTGTCCGCTGTCCCACACTTCAGTAGTAGTGTTGGAGACTGGAGGCACACTTGGTAATGAAAAGCACAACATACATAAACCACGTCTACCTACACCATCTACTGATACAAAATGCTGATTCACAGGAAGTGGATGGAGAAGAATTCTACCATGATTTTAGAGAAGTTGTTATTTTCTCACCTTTTCGAAGCTCTTTAGTGTAACTTCATATATAAGCTCAGCATTAGGTTCAATGCCAAACTTAGGCTTCCCTGCCTCTCCAAAACCGTATCTGAAATGGAGAGTAAAAAATAAAACTTTAAAAGAATTGGAGTATTTTCAGGCACTTCCTTCAGTATTTTGAGGCATCATATTAGCATAACACCAGCATTTGCAAGCCACATATATCAGATCCCTGAAGACAAACCAGATGCTGATCAGGAGATACAGTGCCAAATACCACTATTGTGGTTTTCTTAGAAACCAGTCTAGAGTTCGTTTTCTTTTCTCCTTCACAGTCACGTGTAATGCGACACCTGTACTCCTTGGGACAGCTTGCTTAATGTGATTTTAAACGCCACTGCCGTTTTCTCTAACTTTATATTTAGTTCTTTTTACAAAATAGCCATTATTTAGCTTTGAGGAATTTCCACCTAAGCTTTATCAGCAGGAAGGACAGAGAAGACACAGCCACCGCGATTGTTACAGTGGTGTTCGTTAGAGGTATGTTTTAATAAGCTTTTAACCTTAAAAGTGCTGTCACCTTCCGGTCAGATAAATGTGGCAGGAGGTGGGTGGGGAAGGGGAGGGGAGGGGCTGGGAGTAAGGCTTACACAACAGGAAAGAAATAAGTTTTCACAGTATTTCTCTGAGATTTTAAAAAAGCACACTGGGAAACACAAATAATATACAACAGATATATAATCAAAAATAGCAGCCCTAGCAAGCTCTAACACTGTCACGAGAAATACTCTCATGGCTCTGTAACTACCATATTATAAAATGCTACAACTTTAGCCAAAACTTACAAATAAAATATCTGGGGATATATAAATTTGTTTTTCGGGGTCATTTAAGATCTCTAACAAATTAAATGTATGCAGGAAGCATATATTTACTAGAATGGAAGCTCTAGTGGAGCTCTGTCTCCAGTTTCTCTGAGCAAAGGGGCGAGAGTATGAATACTCATACCTTGTTGCTTGTACCACTTTCTTTATCCCTTGTCTGAATTTTCCAGGAAAAACAAATGCTTACTCACTTACCTCCACTGTTACACAAGAAAATGGAAGCTGGAGCCAGAGAGAGCCAGAGACATACAATGAAAGCTGGTAGGAATGAGGTGTGGTGGTTTTAATAGCAGGGCAAAGGGTATCTTCAGCAAAGAAATAAAAAAGGACATAATTACCAGTGGCCGATTTTAGGAAGTGGTGCCTAGTTTTCTACTTTGAGCTCAAAGATCTATATATCTCCTATTTTGTTTCTGCTATCTGGTAAATAAAGACTATTCCGTAACTGCTAGAAACTAGACAGGTAGTGAGCCCTTACTAAACGCGTGTTTGAGAGCATGTTATTTTGGAGTCCTGTGCTAAGCAGGTACGGATGCAACAGATGATCTAGCAACTTGCCTTGGACCAGTGGCTCTCAAGCAGGGTGATTTTAGCCCCTCCTCCCCCTAGGGAATGTCTAGAGACATTTCAGGTTGTCACAATTAAGGGAGTGCTACTGGTATCTAGTGGGTAGAGGCCAGGAACACTGCTGAATACCCTACAATGCACGGGACAGCCTCCCACAACCAAGAATTATCCAGCCCAAAATGTCAACAGTGCTGAGGATGAGAAAACCTGCCTTAGAGGAACTCACAAATAGGGCCCATGGCTGGGGGTGGGGAGTGTAGGGGTTGGGTCAAGGGAGGCACCAAAGTGCCCTGACTATTACGGATGGGATTAAAGAAGACCAACAAAGGATACTATTTCTGCCATCCCTCCTGGGTTAAAATGAAGCAATTCTGTCAAGATGCATGTGGAGCACATCATCCTGGAGAGGTGTCAGCTCACACCAACTGTCCTGAGTTCCATGTCATGCAGAAAGCCGTCTGACTTATGCCAGATCGGCCTGGGCAAAGAAGGAACCAGGGCACAAAATTCATCTAACTGAAATATAAAATACCACAAATGGAATTCCAGGACTGAACCAAAAGACAAGCTGGGCTACAGTAACAGAATGAATTTGGTATTAATGTCCTTGAATGAACAGTTGCCTCCAGAGGTTAGAGATACAGATAGTGACTATCAAAGACCATCGAAGGCTTTATGTGCATACAAGAAGCATTTGTACTACAGGTTCTTACCGCTCCCTTTTTATAGATGAAGAAATTGAGGCTCTGAAAGAAGTGCTTCTTGAGAAGTCACATAAAGAGGCAGTGGCAGAGCCAGGCTTTAAGTTCATACCCTGCGTGTCCCCAGAAAATTGTTTAGTTTTTTGACCCACACTGCCTCCTAATTAGACACTATCGCTCCTGGCAGCCTGTGTTTTTGTTTGGGGTTGGTGCAGGACAGAAATATAAGGAAAGGAAGCAGAAGAAAAACATTAAAACTATCCACACTTTGAGGGGCCAGCTAGTGCCTCTCTCAGGAAAGTAGCAACTTGGAGTAAAACTGGGCGTGCCTGAGGTCTTTGGAGAACAGTGGATGCTCATTTCCTCTGCCTTTCCTTGGCTGCCTACAGGTATACCGCGAGTCCCTTCGGGACAGACTTTGTCCTCTTATTCATATGCTGAAGTTGTCTTTCTTGACACAGGCCAGCGGCATTGACGTGCAGCAGGTTTCTTCAGTCATCAACTGTGACCTTCCTACCAACAGAGAACACTATATTCACAGAATTGGTCGTGGTGGACGGTTTGGCCGGAAGGGTGTGGCTATTACTATGTTGACAAAAGAAGACAAGAGGACTCTTCGAGACAGAGACCTTCTACAACACCTTCATTGAGGAGACGCCCCTCAATGTTGCTGACCTCATCTGAGCGGGGCTGTCCTGTTACCTAGCCCTAGCCAGGGTTCAATCTTGGGGGGCTGAGGAGCAGCAAGAGGGGGAGGGAAGGGAGCCAAGGGACGGACATCTTATCATTTTTTTCTTTTTTTTTTTCCTTTGAATAAATGTCACTCTTTCAGGCAAAAGAAGGATCCATGAAAAAAAAAAAAACTATCCACACTTTACCTAAAATAAAAAAGATTAATCAGCCACTGTATTTAAAACAACAATATAAAGGGAAGATACTGCCCCAATGAGAAGAGAGAAAAATGGTTTTTTTGGAAGTATTTTATGAATTTCTTATTACGAAAATATTCTGCCAAGGAATCTATCAGACAAGGTATGCTTGGAAATTTGTTGGAGAATGAAATACAGATGACACTAAGAGCACATATTTCCAACAGTTATATTTACAACAGTCATATTATAGCAACACTCAGATGCAATGTTTTATGGAAGTGGGAATCTAAATAAAACAAGAAAATTCACTGCATGCACTACAAACATACTTGGTGTGTAGGAATTTTCTACATACATGTACAGTATTACATAATGCACATAAAGTCTCATGTTGCAGAGGTTGTACTTTACATAATTCCTCAACATACCAACAGCCTGAGCAGAAAATAACATGTTCCTTTCTAACTCTGCTAAATTATTTCCATAAAACATGAAAAACTTCTATATCTAGAAATTTATGAAAACTTGCTAATTACTTTTATGCCTGAAAAAATCTGAAAAATCTACCATATGTTAATATGGGATTTTCTTTTCTTGTGCTCTGAGGGTAAAATGGAAGAGAAAGACATCACAATAGACATCACAATAGCAATAATGGTTAATATCCCGAGGGATCATGTGTGCCACACTTTGCTAAGTGCTTCACGTGCATTATTTCATTTAGTCCTTCACAACTTGACGAGGTAGATAGTTATTCCTGTTTACAGAAGGGGAAACCGAGGCTTAGAAGAGTTAGGTGACTGGCCCAAGTGCACACCACTGGTGAAAGCAGGGCGGAGTTTAACCACTAATGATACAACAAACAGTTTAAACCTGCAAGGAACTATCCATGTTAAAAAATATAAAGAAAATTTCGGTTTCTCTTTGCCATTAAACTTGAGACATCTGCCGCCACAATTGCCTTCAGCTAGGTTAAAATGTAATAAACCGAATCATAAAATACTATATGCTCACAATACATAAAGAACTTATCCTTAAGGAGCTTAAATCCGAAAACATACATTAGACATAACCCCTCCCCCATGAGTTTAGAACTACTGCAATTTTGGAATGCTGATTAAAAGTAATTAGAGATTCTATGGATATGGAGGAGATAGCCTTCTCCATGCTCTACTTGATTAAAAAAAGGTCCTTCTAGAAACAGAGAATTAGCTTCACCTGAGAATGAACTGCAACTATAGAGTCAATGTAAAGAAACACACGGAAGTGGGACTACGGCAGTGGAAAAGGAATAGGGTAGAGAAAAAGACGACATATGAAAGGTGCTTCAGTGGAGGCTTTCAAGAGCTCAATGCACAGCATTTCGGAAGCATTCTCAAGTGGCAATGGCATGGCTGACACATCACCTCAAAAAAATGATTATGGATCAGGTGTCAGGGCACAGGTGAATTTGCCACTGGATTACTACAGAAGCTACACAAAGGCAAAAGACTGTAGGCGCAATACTACCTGTAGGCAAATGCAGTTCATCAAGATTCTTAATAACTCAAAATTCTACCATATGAAAGCCACAGAGCCAGAGGGAAGGATACGTTAGCTAAGCAGATGGACTTTCATGCAAACAGAATCAAAATACCCTGGTTTCTCTCTGGAGTCCATTTCTCAAGCTAGAAGGGTTAGAGAAATGGTATAATTTTAGATCTAACAATAACACCAGACATGTTTTCACAAGAGAGACTGTCAGTATCTGATAGTTCTAGGCCTGGAAGTGCTAATGGATATCCTTATAATGGGAAAAACTTAGGCAAAAAATGAGTCATCTCTGTTGTCTTCAGATCCAGGAAGAACATCCTTTTTTTAAGGCACTCTGTAAGAACAGGTGGCACAAGCTCAAGTGGTGGTAAATCATCCAAATGCTTTTTGCGTCCCACCCTCCCGTGTTTTACTGTTTCCTGCCTAATTTAAAGAAAAGGGAAGAGGGGGCAGGAGAACATGTGAGAAGGGTCAGTAGCTGCCTGTCTTGGCATGACGGCAGAGGAAACAAATAATCCCAAAAAGCAAAACTGGCCTATCCTTGACACACATCAATCAAGTAAAAATGCTCACAAACCTCCAAATTTACTTGATGATGAACTATAGCCTGATTTAATTGTTTCCACTGTCGTATTCACTGAAAATGTCAAAACGCTGAATGAAAAACGAGCATATCCCTGTTCCTTAGGAAGCTTCACCGTGCTCTGAACTGGTATGCTGCTTACCGTGGTCCAAGATATAAAATACATTGTTCTTCCCGCTGCATTTTCTCCAGGGCTTTGTCAATTCCAATCGGAATGTCGTGGTCTTCTCCTTCACCAACAGTGAATACCACGTTTCTGCAATCAAACATCCTTTCACCACAGTGGCCTTCCAGGTGGACTGAGGGTGAGGAGACAGGACAGTCAGCAAAGATGCTCCTTAGGACTCGCTAATTCAGTGAAGCGATGAGTGAGTGGCCAACAACGTGGCAAATGCCATTTCCCCTTTCTCATTTCATCAAGAGACACACGTGGAAGGTGGTGCTGAAACTTAGTACCCCCAGCCTGAAAGTTTAGGAGCAACGATATTTTCTTTCTGTTTTTTTTTTTGAGACAGAGTCTCACTCTTTTTGCCCGGGCTAGAGTGAGTGCCGTGGCGTCAGCCTAGCTCACAGCAACCTCAAACTCCTGGGCTCAAGCGATCCTACTGCCTCAGCCTCCCAAGCAGCTGGGACTACAGGCATGCACCACCACGCCCAGCTAATTTTTTCTATATATTTTTAGTTGTCCAAATTTTCTTTCTGTTTTAAGCTAAACTTATGAGCACTGATAACTGTATCAGTAAGAAAGCCTAGTGGGTAACAGAACAAACCGGAAACATAGGTTTAATTTAACCTTGCTATAAGACAGAGGTTTCCTCACCTATAACAAACACAAGGTCAAGAAATACTTGATTATTTACTAATAATTATTAAAATGCCACAAATTTAATATTAAGTATATAATGGCTTAAATATGTATAACTGCATCTTGGCTTTGGATGCTTAGGCAAGTAAAAACAACCATGGCTATTTCCTCAATGACATACATACAAAGGTTAACTGAATACAGAAGCTCTTTAAGAGTCCTAATCTCATTCACAAATATATTTGAATAAGAATGGAAAATCCAAAGGCAACATCAATAACTAATTCAGTTATATCCCTTGGAATTAATACAAATAATAAATGTAAAGTGTGAAAGAATCAATAGTCTACTATAACTTCACAAATCAAATTCTACATACAGATATACTTTTTTTCTTGATCAGTTACTCTTTTTTCTACAAAAAACAATTATCTGAAACTTTACAACTACTTTTAATATTAAGGATATTTATTCCTTTCTGCTTAGGTCTTTGACTCAATAAGGAGATGGATAGGCCAGGTGCAGTAGCTCAGGCCTGTAATCCTAGCACTCTGGGAGGCCAAGGCGGAAGAATCCCCTGAGGTCAGGAGTTTGAGACCAGCCTGAGCAAGAGAGAGATGGGGTCTCCACTAAAAATAGAAAAAATTAGCTGGGCATGGTGGCACATGCCTGTAGTCCCAGCTACTTGGGAGGCTGAGGCAGGAGGATCACTTGAGCCCAGGAGTTTGAGGTTGCTATGAGCGAGGCTGATGCCATGGCACTCTACCCAGGGCGACAGAGTGAGATTCTGTCTCAAAAAAAAACAAAGAAAGAAAAATAGATGACTTGTGTGATAGCGTAACAGTCACCAAGCAATATAATAATTTGTCTTTCAAAAGAAAATTCTTTATTTCTATTTCTGTTATATAATGGCCTATACTCAAATCTATTTCATAAAATGCTTCTTTTCTTAGACTGGTTGCTTTAGAGAGGCTAAAAACCACTTGTTATGTTATACTTATTCCACATTCAATAAGACAATTATTATTTTCCAAATAAAAGTTTGATTTCAACTTACTCTACTTTGAACTACATGATCTTTGAAGGTCCTTAGAAGCTCTAAAATTCTGTGATTCTATGACTCAGTAATATAACTCTCAGCATAGCCGAGAAACCAGCTTCAAAGCTAATTCCTGTAGCTAATCATTTGATCGGATTACCTCTAGCCTGGGCCTGAGAAATGAGAGAAACTGAAGAGTGAGCAGCAGTGGTGTAGACACTACGGCCAAAATGTCACCTGGACATTTATGCTCTACAGCTCTCTACTCACTTCTAGCTCACTAGGATTAACACCACCCTGATTTGTTCCTGTCACAGACACAGAATGAAGTTTAGGAAGCTTGGGCCAAACTAGAGAGGGCCTTGACTCCCGAGTCAGCTCCTCCAGACAACAGCTAGAGCTGGAATGGGTGGAGCTGGCATACGGCATTTTGTTTTATGTCTCACAACCATAAATGCAGATGATTCTCTGTTATACCCACTTTTGGAATACTCTAGCTAAAATAAAAATTAACTTGTAGCATATTAAAAGTTCTTGTGAATTGGAAAATATTTTTAAAATAAATTCAACTTTATTATTTTCAAATACAGTCATGCATCACTTAAGGATGGGTACAGGTTCTGAGAAATGCGTCGTTAGGCGATTTCATCATTGTACGAACATCATAGAGTGCACTTATACAAACTTAGATGGTATAGCCCACTGTTCCTGGGCTACAAACCTGTATAGCAGGTTACTGTACTGAACACTGCAGGCGACTGTAATACAATGGTAAGCATTTGTATATCTAAACATAGAAATGGTACAGTAAAAATGTGGTATTATAATCTTATGGGACCACTGTCATATATGGTGGTCTACCATTGACCCAAATGTTGTATGGTACATGACTATACATGCATACTAGAGAGGTTCCTTAGGAAGTCCAAAGCTTAAGATATTTTTACTAGAGTAAAAATGTTTCTCAAGGTGTTAAGAGTTCGTAAAAGTTTGCATTTCCAAGTATTTTTAAATCTGCCCAAAGAAATTAAGGCTAATGGATGAGACTTGTGACAAGAAAGATTTGCTAAGCAAAGTGAACTTTAGTTCATATATTGTGGAATGTCTTAAGTATTAAGATGTATTATCCTAATAGCTCACAACTTAGTAAACAGGTCTTTTTGTCTAAGGTTTATTGTTAGAAGTATCATCTTCCTCCCTAAAGGAAAGTACATTTGGTGGGGGAGGAAATTATCAGTACATTTCTTGTGGCTTTTGGTTGATCAAGTTTGAATGTGTTTTCAAAACAGGAAATCCAGAGCCTCTGCAAAGGATTCCTGCCTGTGTGTCAGTTTCCTAGGCTGGTTTTCAGCTTGATATAGGTACTTGATATTAAACTTACATAAATAATTTCAGAAGTTCTCTTTAGACGTGATAACCCATCATTAGGGGAAAAAAAAATTGGCTACTAATAAACATGTTGGGAAAGATAAATGAAGGAAGCTAGCAAAGAAAAAAAGGTCAAAACTATAACAAAGGCATAATTAAGAAAGCAAAACATTAATTGCAGCTAGTCTCAGAGAGACAATAATAGAACCAACGTTTGTGGCCATCCAATAGGAAGGTAAAATTTTCTATGGCTCTTATAAATACTTTTTAGTTTATATACGGACTCATCTGTTTTTCTGGAAAATCTAACTCCTCACGATTGAACCTGAACAAGGACTACCTCCAGTGCCAAAAAATCTCAAACTGCTACGCATATACACATATACACCTCAGTTTATATGTGTATTAAAAAAACACCACCTTGTAATATAGACAGTATCTGGAATGTCAGAGCAAAAGGAGGTTTCATAGCCTCAGGGTACATACAGTCCCTTGATTCTTTACATCTACAAGTAGTAAAGGATATTGCTGGGTTAACTGGTTCCTAAATTTGGGACACTGGTGTGACGAGTTCTACAAGATTGCTGACAAGAACTCGCACCACTGGGAGCCACAGAAAGATTGCCCACCGCCACAGCAGGCCCCCTGGGTGATAGCATGCAGACGTGCCTCGCCTCCACAGAGCCAGTCATTCCATTTTATTAATCATCTTAACAACTGCTACAAAACAAAACCATGGCGGCTCTGGCTGTGGAAGACCTATGGTTACTTTTGACCTGGCATCTCTTAGTGCAAATACTCACTTAATAAATATTTAATAATAACCATCATGACTCACTGGGAGCTCAGCCTCTAGGGCTCAGGAGGTCTGTTGCTAATCCCAACCAGCATGATTTATGGGAAGTAAATCATCTATGACGTGCCCAAAGAGAATAAAAGTACATACAGGATGCTTCTACTTAGGGCTTTTCTGGTAGAGAAAGAAACAAACAAGTTAAAAAGAGACAATATTTTTTCTTGTCTTAAAGTCTATGTAACTTAAAGTGGGGGAGGTCCTCCAAATCCCCCCCAAAGTCAAACCAAATCAAATTACCCAAGCTTAGCTGTGCAATCCGAGTGTAACCACATCAAGTGAGCTGCAAAACATCACTTAAACTGGAGCTCTGACTTATTGTTCTCTTACTGCCCTGGAGCAATTTTGTTTTGAAGAGCACAGAACACCCTGTTCTGAATGTGGCTGGCACATGAACTCGATGTGCTGACAGCAATTTGTACTCCGATTAAAATAGGGGGAAAAAGGAAAGAGAATGCACAGCAGTAACAAAAACTGGAATGCAAGAACCTCAAAACTGTAAAATCTGTATTTTAGGAAGCAAAACTGAGAAAGAGGCTCCATAACTTAAAAAAAAAGTGCTGTAAATGCTCCAGCCTAAAGACGTTAGCTCTGGTAAGTGTCTGTTTTTCCCTTTTCTAATTATAGTAGTTGGTGTCTGATAGCTTTGTACTCATTCTCAAAACAATTACTGGGTCATGGGGATCTGAATGGGAGTGTTGTAATGGCATTACTACTAGACAAGACTGGTCATTTGGCCAGGGAAAACCAGGTTGTGACAGGTTACTCCCACTAGGCAAGGGTTTTCTCTGTTGCCTAATTCATGCCAAATGAGTTTCTCTCTGCCTGTGTCTCCTGTCTAATAGAGCAGTGCATCCAAGAGAGAGTAGGACCTTAATAATCCCCTGAAAAGGCAGGCAGAGATGGACTTCTAAAAGCAGGAGAGGCATATTAATCGGCTGATTACAAGAGAAACAGTTCCCATCAGGCATGGTGGTCACACTTCCCCCAAACTGCTTATCTTCCTCCTCTGCACCATTTTGTACTATTTACAATGAACAAACACCACTCACTCTAAGATTGCTTTTGGAACCAAGGGACAGATGCTAACTGAAAGCAGGTACAGAATACAGTAACATTTACACAAATGATTTCTATTCCATAGTCCAAACAAGAAGCATCTACCCGGCAATAAATTCTTCACCCAGGAAGGGCATGGTAGTCCCCCAGATACTTGAGAGGCTGAGACAGGAGATGATGCCCTTTCCCCAGGAGTTAGAGTCTAGCCTGGGCAACATAGTGAGACCTCAACTCTAAAATTAAATTTAAAAAAATTCTCCACTAACTCAAACCCTTATCACTCTTTGCTTCACGCCAATAAAGCACTTGAGTTAGACCTGGATGCCAGTCCCATCCTACCACTTAACAACTGTGGCTTTGGGCAAGGTAATTTAAATGATCTGAAGCTCAGTTTCTTCATCCATAGAATAGGGACAATACTACTAGCTAACTCACAATTGCTGAGAGGATTAAATTAGGTACTGATGTAGAGCTTCTAACCCAGCCCCGACGTTCATTCGTTCATATGTTGGGGTGTCTACCGTGTGGAAACACTGTGTTAAGTGTGGAGTTCACAGAAATGAACTCGAGGAATGTTAGCTATGACTATCTTCCTGTAATTAGTGGTAAATTATACCAGATTAAACATGTTTTACAATTGTGTATAATAAAACATTAATGGCTCCACACAGAAAGCTGTCAAAGTATGAATTAAATTCCTAGCAGGCAAAGGCTACGTCTTTCACTTCTTTTGTGCCTCACAGTGCCCAGCACACAGTTCAGGGCCAGAAAGTAAATATTTGTTTAATGACTAATCTGAAAATAGGGCATTAAGAACAGGGTGGTAATTTTCACTAATTTATGGGAATTTTCCTGTTTGAATCTATTAGTACTCCTAATTAAATTCCAGGAGGCTTTTCAAATTCTATACTGATATGAAGCTTTTGTTTTTTAATACTATTCTAAAATAAATGATCAGGCCGGGCGTGGTGGCTCACGCCTGTGATCATAGCACTCTGGGAGGCCAAGGTGGGCGGATCGTTTGAGCTCAAGAGTTCGAGACCAGCCTGAGCAAGAG
>NW_012148041.1:1493234-1499432 GCF_000956105.1 Propithecus coquereli
CCCAGGAGTTTGAGGTTGCTGTGAGCTAGGCTGACACCATGACACTCTAGCCTGGGCAACAGAGTGAGACTCTGTCTCAAAAACAAAATAAAATAAAATAAAATAAAATAAAATAAATGATCAATTGGCTGGATTTTTTTTTTCTGTAGCCAAAAAAGACTATTTTCTACTATGATTTTATTCCACCTGAAGACTTAGAGATACCTTTTTAGAAAACAGTAACTATATAAATCCCTCATTTTTTTTTTTTTTTGTGAGACAGGAGTTTCACTCTGTTGCCCGGGCTAGAGTGCAGTGATATCATCATAGCTCACTGCAGCCTCAAACTCCTGGGCTCAAGAGATCCTCCTGTCTCAGCCTCCCAAGTAGCTGGGACTATAGGTATCCAATATGGGAATTACACCACCTCACCTGGCTAAGTTTTCTATTTTTTATAGAGACAGGGGTCTCATCCTTGCTCAGGCTGGTCTCGAACTTCTGGCCTTAAGTGATCCTCCTACCTCAGATTCCCAAAGTACTAGGATTACAGGCATGAGCCACCTAAATCCAAAATACATTAAAGAATCCTGGTCCCCTAAATCCAAAATATGTGAAAGAACAAACATGGACCATTTTAGACCGAGTGCCATACTACATTATTTTGTGAAAACACATAATAAAATGGGTTTCAAGCATTTGCACTCTCTCCCTGGACTTATTTGCCTGGACATTCATAAATATTTTAAAAGAATGTGAAAAACAAACAAAATTTTAAAAACCTCACAGCTCGATCAGATTTCAACATGGGCATACACAGAATCTTTCCTCAATCTTCAATTTTTGGTGCCTTTTTTTTTTTGGCGTTTGACTTATAAAGAACATATAGCTAGATTTTGTTGTTCTCACTTTGAGACCTTTTGCCTTTAATAGGTGACATTATACCATCCATATTTTTTGTAATCATTGATATGAATAGCTTTATTCTTCTTCTAGGTTTGATATACAGTGTTTTCTTATTTTTTGTTTATAATTTTTGCTGAATTGATGAGGTTATCCTTGTTCTTTTTCCTCACTCCACATAATGTGGTTTGGAAGTTCTACATGCTATTCCTAGTACTTTCCATTAAATTGTGAACAAATCACTTAAAAGTATACATATTTTTATCAATGTTAAGAATTAATGAACATAATCTCCCCTGGAGTAAGAAAATAATTTTAGGTAATTTTGCCTCCCCTCTTCATTTCCTTACTCCTCTCACCAAATTTTGTTAAAATGATCAAGAACCTAGGTCCAGACTCTTATATTATTAATATTACTTTTAACATTATAGCTCTACCACTTTAGGGATCTTTTAGCATAAATGTATCCACTATGGGAATTACTCTTTTGCTTACTACTGCTTCTTATGCCTTGAGTTGTTACTTCTTGGCTTTTTTATATTTTAGTATATCCTGCGGTATTTTTTTCAAAAAGGGTATGAGTCTGCATATTGCAAAAAGTTAATGTTGTTCCCATACTTGATAGTTTGAGTACAGAATTCCGGGTTCCAAATACTTATAGCTGTAGACACTGCTCAAAAGCACTGTCTTTAGTATTTGGTGTCAGGAAGATTCTCATTCCTTTGCACCCAGGTTTTTCCTGCCTGGAAGAGTTCAGAAATTCTTTTAAGCCATGCAATACAGAAATTTTACCAGGAGGGATCTAGGTGAAAAAAAAAAAAAAACACTCCTATTCCTATTTGCTACTATTAATTGGACTTTTCAATCTCAAGACTCTTCTATCTTCTCTAAGAAATTTTCTATTAGATGCCTATTGTCTCCCCTAGATTTATCATTGATGTCTTCTAAAATTTCTCTTCCACCTTCCATCTTTTCTCCCCTCTATGTTCTGAGATTACCCTTGATTATCTTTCAGAGCATCAATTCAGATTTCAAGGACTGTCCATTTTGCTCTTCAATCTTTCCTCTGAGTTTCAATTTTGATAATCATATTCTTAATTTCCAAAAACTTTCTTGTTTTCCCTTTCCTTTTTCAGAGAAGTTGGGTTTTTGACTTATGAATTTAATATCCTGTTAACTATCTCTGAAGATAGTTATTAATAATTAGTATTTTTATTTAAGGTTCTCTTCTATTTCTTTTGTTAGTACATCTTATTTTATTTTATTTTATTTTTGAGACAGAGTCTCACTCTGTTGCCCGGGCTAGAGTGCGGTGGTGTCAGCTTAGCTCACAGCAACCTCAAACTCCTGGGCCCAAGCGATCCTCCTGCCTCAGACCACCAGGTAGCTGCGCCACCATGCCTGGCTAATTTATATATATATGTTTAGTTGTCTAGCCAATTTCTTTCTATTTTTAGTTGAGACGGGGGTCTCACTCTTGCTCAGGCTGGTCTCGAACTCCTGACCTTGAGCGATCCTCCCACCTTTGCCTCCCGGAGTGCTAGGATTACAGGTGTGAGCCACCGCGCCCAGCCACTGTTAGTCCATTTTAGAGCCTCTTTTCTCATGGCATTTGCTGATGATTCTTTGTTTTCTGATCACATTATAAAGGAAGGTTTCAGAATGATCGAATAGTTATAGTTACCAGGCACCATTTCCTAAGCAGTTGGACATGCTTCCACGGCAGGCCTCCTCCCAAAGGGAGGGCTAATTGTGGGGATCTACGGGTGAAGATACCACAAATATTTACTGAGCACGGGCTTGCTATGAGCTAGCATGATGTGCACAGAAGGCTGTGACACCCTTCCCCACTGCTGACGTATGAAACAGTTTTACTTCAGGAGGAGCATGCTTTAGCTTTATTTACTGTTGTGAAAAGCTGCCTTTTCACTTTTTCCCCTTTAAATCTGTTTTAAAATTTTAAAGATACTTTACAGTCTCACTTTCTAGTCCTAGTTCTAACAACTGGAGTCTTCTGAGACAGATCCCTATTTTATTTTAAAAATTGGCTGTACTTGTTTTAGCTTAGGAGCAAAAGTCACAACTAGACCCTAGAGTAGTAGTTTTCAGTCCTTGGCTGCAAACTAGAATCATCTCGGGAGTTTTAAAAAATGCTTTTGCCTGGAGTTTCATCTTTTGAGATCTGAGATGCTTATTTAACTTATTTAACTGGACTGGGCATCAGGACTTCTTAAAGCTCCCCAGGAAATTCTAAATTCAGCCAAAGTTGACAACTACTGCGTTAGAGGTTTACTGGCCCAGCTGTTCCATATTGTTTTATAACAACCCAGATGACTGCCGCAGTCTGCTTTGGCTCCCTTGCACCAGCTGACTGAGCTTGGAGTTCTGCCTGAGCTTGTTGAGAGGAACAGTATGTACCTCTGCAGAGGTCTTTACACCTGTTTTGGGTTGGGTTCGCTGAGTCTAGTTTCCATCAGTCCAATTTCATTTACTTTACGTATTCCAGAAATTCTTCATAATTTCTGATCCACTTGTTGGATTCTTCCATTTTCTAGTAATATTACTGATTTCTTCCTCTCTTTTGAAAATCCACCCCCATCCCATTTCAGTGGGATTTGGAGAGGGAAAGGAGGGGAGGAGGAAGGGAGGTATTTTAACAGATCACACTGCCGAAATTTTCACACTTAAAAATATTGCCAACTGTCTGCATTCTTTGCATTCAAATGCGGCTGAGAGCGCTGAGAGGCAAGAGGACCACATATAGCCAGCATTTTCATGGGCCTTTTCCAACCACTGCAGTTGACAAATCAGAAGATGTGAGAGTCCGCGAGTAGGGGGAAGAGGAAATGGTAGCTATTTAGAGATTTATGTCAGTAAGACTGGATTTTCTAGGAAAGCAAAGCTTAGAAGTAGCAATGTAGCCATGACTGGCAATTAGACTAAAGTATGACGACTAAAGCATCAGTCAATCATAATCATGTCATTTACAGTACCTTAGAACACACTGACTTTTTTAATGAATAAAAATTTCAAGATGGTTATCTTAATTGACACAAGAAAAAGTACACTGGAACAGAGTCTAAAAATTGATTTGCAAGCATTCGGATCCTCACATCAAGAGTAAAAATCAAAATTTCTTTGAGAAAGAATAAATCCTGTCAAACTAACATAAGTTCCCTCTTCCACAAAGAGAAAAACAAATTATGAAAAGGTAGGAAAAGATCACAATTCAGTAAAAGTCTTTTTGATTCAGCACATAATGTTACTCTTCAAAAAAACAAAAACTAGAGAAATATGCTTTAGATAAGAATACTATTAAGAAGCTACATAATTAATTTGAAGGCTGTTATTAGAAACAAACGAGGTCAACTGTAGTAGGGCCAAGAGAATTTGCTGATGGCTTAGATGTACGAGATAAGAGAAAGGGAAGAGTCAGGGATTTATTTCCTTAAATAAGGTAAAAGGAAGCAAAACAAATCATATGAATACAATACAGAGGGTAGAAAAAAGAAATTAAGTGCCCACCATGTGCTAGGCACCCTTCTTCATAACTGTCTTAACAACCTGTGGGGGTAAAAGATTATTATTCCTGTTTTACAGATAAGAAAGCTGGATGCTCAAGGTGGTTAAGTAACTTGTCTAAAGTCATAAAAATATAAGGGAGCAATTCCAAGATTCAAAACTCAAGTCTATCACTTCTAAAGCCTATCTTTCCCCTCCCCCATACTACTTCATTGTATTTTTACACAGATAGGACAGAAATTTAGTAACTCTTAAGTAGCTATAACAACATATTGTAACGGGTGATCAGTATCTATTGTGCTCTTTCACTCTAGAGCTTGCTTTAGTTCCAGGTTTTATACTTGATTTAAAAAAATTTTTTTTCCTATTTACTTACTTACTTACTTTATTTATTTATTATTTCAGCATATTACGGGGGTACAAACGTTTAGGTTATGTATATTGCCTTTGCCCCACCGACTCAGAACTTCAAGTGTGTCCATCCCCCAGACGGTGCACACTGCACCCATTAGGTGTGTGTATACCCATCCCCTCCTCCCCTCCCACCTTCCCGACACCCGATGAATGTTACTACTATATACGTGATTTTGAATCTAAGTGTATGGGTGATGCTACCAAGAAAAGGCAAACCAACAATGACTGAGAAGATTTTAAAAAGAACAAGGTGATCCTGGTTTTGGATAGGGACCACCTTTAAGGCAATCTCTATCCTCCTCCCCTCCACAGCTAACTTTTAAAAGACAGAAAGCAGGACATCTTAACCTTGATAAATGAAGATACAATATAATACATTTCTATAAAATTGACTGGTTCCGGAAAACCAAAAAGGGCTTTTGGGAGAAAAAGTAAAAATAAATCATTTACTCTAAAATTTCCTAGGAAAGTACATTCTAACAAGATGAGAGACAAAAGATTAGTCATTGTCCTTTCTCAATAGAGAGAAAAAATAAAATTACGTAAAGGACTATTCAAATACATTTTAAAAATTCCATCCATTGCATGCTAGCCTTCAGGAAAAAAAGAGAAGGGGATATAAGAAAAAATGTTTAAAAAATCATGTATCTGCTCATTTCTTCAAAAGAAAGCATAATAACAAAATACAGGAAGAAAAACCAGAAACTAATGATGTAAGTAACGATACTGGAGCAGGGTGGAAACAGTGGGAAATGCGACAGGTTAGTAGGGCTGAGGGGGAACGACACTTCTGAGAATAGCTTTTTTTGTACAGTTTAGAATCATGGTAATGTTTCCCATACTCCAAAAAAACCAAATTAATTAAAATCAGCCAGAGTGCGAGGGGAACCCCAAATAGAATACAAACAGCAACAAACGAACCCAATGGCACTACAGTTGAACAACACAGTTACGCTGACGGTGAGGAAGAATTCACCTAAGCTGCAAAAGTGCTTTGAATGTATGCTGTAAGGCTGATGACAAAGGAAACAACACACAAATATTTCCTACTTAGGAAGTCTGTTTTCTACAGAGTATGGGTTAGCAATTTGAAAACCGCTTTCGTATGTACTAGAATTGAACAATTAAGTAATATATCGTGGATAATGAGAGCCAGGTTTTTCACTGTTGATGAAAGAAGTTTCAAGTTTCAAGTTTCTTCAAAGGGAGAAGAACAAACCTATGGTATTGGATTGTAATTGGAACTATCAGTATGTATTCATGGTTCTTAATATATACACAGCCTGATATATTCATAGAAATACATATACATATACGTGTGTGTGTGCGTGTGTTGAGGTACATATATTTCCTAGCTCTGTCTGCTGAGAGGTTCCAGCAGCA
>NW_012148041.1:1501587-1515201 GCF_000956105.1 Propithecus coquereli
AGTACCTGGGACTATAGGTGCGAGGCACTGCGCCCAGCTAATTTTTGTATTTTTCGTAGAGATGGGGTCTTGCTTTTGCTCAGGCTGGCCTCGAACTTCTGGCCTCAAGCAATCCTCCTACCTCAGCCTCCCAGAGTGGTAGGGTTACAGGCATGAGGCACCGGCCTAGTACCGTTTTAAACGAACTCTTTATTTTGCTCCTTTCTCTTTTCTTTCTTTTTTGTTTAGAGACAGGGTCTTACTCTGTTGCCCACGCTGGAGTGCACAATGGCATGATCATAGCTCGCTGCAAATTTGAACTCTTGGACTCCAGTGATCCTCCTGCCTCAGCCTCCTAAGTAGCGGGGACTACAGGCGCATACTACCACGCCTGGCTGGGATTACCTTTTATTTATTTTTTAGTTTGTAGAGGCTGGAGGGTGCCTGGCACATATGGGTTGAATTGGTATTTACTAAATGAAGTGATCATTAAATAAATGTTGAGTCTAAAACTATTCTTAAGATATAGTCAATATATTTATTTCTATAAATAGATTTTAAAAATCTCCATTTCATCCCCATAAACGGAGCCCAACTTTTAGAGACAAGTTCCCTCTCAGAGCAATACTTACTTTCCACTGTTGCTCCTTCATTTGGGTTTGAGTATCCTTCTCCTTTCTGTTTTATTCTCCGGATAATGCCTCCATCTTCAAATAAATCCTCTCCTTTGAAATCAAGGAGCTCAATCTACAAAGCAAAAAGGAATTTGGCTGAGAAAAGGCCAAATAAAGCCAATTTAACATATGTAAAGGCAAGAGCAACCAATTCTTTCATTTTACAAAATAAAACTCTGTTTTTTAAAAAAGATATTTACCTATGCATCTCAGTTATTGGAAAAGTAGGGAAAAAAGAACACTACATTTTTCAATATTTAGAAAGAATTTCATTTAATGATAATGCAAAGACAAGAAATACCAGGAAAATTGCCTTGTGGGCAAAAAGCCAGAGCTACAAGAGGCTGGTCTTGCAGAGTCAGAACCATTTCGCCTGACTCTGAGACCACTCTTTTCCCACCCAGACTTACAGAGTTCCCTTCTTAAAATATAAGAATAAATCCTGTGAATCTGGCCTACAACTGACTAAAGGTATATTTTACCTAGTTAGGGTGATTCTTAAATATCAGGTTTTGCCAATTGTGTAATTCAACACAGGCTGAACAACACATTATTACCACCGACTGCTTCTAATGAAGAAGTGAGATCTGTGACATTTAAACATTTATAATAGGAAAATACCTTGCAGCTTGGAATAGGCATAGTTTAACATTTGTCTGTAACGTTTCCATCGCGTCTTCAGGTCAGTTTTAATTATGTCGCACTCACAACACCACTAACCAGAACCCTTATTTGCAAGTCTAGTGTCTTTTGTTTATTTGGATACAATCTTTTCGAGCTAGAGACACATTTCTAAGAAAGCACTGGTACACACCCCTTGGGTTTATGGGATACAATTCAAGAAGCCAAGCCTCAAAACAAATAAGGTGGATCTGATTCTAAATAGCAACGTTAGCTCCCTTTTCCATCGCCTGTTGCTTCAAAGCCATTCCTACTGTAGAGCAGATGCTGACAAGGCAACATCACACACATACTTGCCTCAAAAAAGAGAGTTGCATTCGAGGGAATTTTAGGGAGACTGCCAGCTGAGCCATATGCATACTCTGGTTTGCACAGCAAATGGCAGACCTCGCCTTTCTTCATGGTGGCCACGCCAATGTCCCATGCCTTGATAACTTGGCCTAAGAGAAAGGAAAAGGTAGTTGAAAGCTATAGGCCATATTTAAAAAGACTTAACTTTCATAAAACAAGAGTTCAAACAAACTTCCAATTCTTTACACTATGTACTCAGCTAGAAAGTATAAATAAGTTATGGTTTCTTTGAAGACTATCAGAGATTTCCTGCTGAGGGTGATGAAAGTAATATTAATTCTTTTTCCTCTTTTAAAGGCTTTGTATTTCTGCCTAAATATTAATTCTTAAACTACTCAAAGATTAAGTCCTTGAAAAGCGGCAGTAACATTATCCACAAAATGTAGCCGTGTTGCAACTGTTGCTTAATTTATCATTTTGACCACAATAATAATAAGTGCATGTTTTCTAGGCAGAGACAGAACAAAAATAGTATTGAAAAATGGAGTCTGTCCTAAGGAAGCTTATAATTTAGTTGGGTAGACAAAAACAACAGAACAAGAAACAGCAAGAAAAGTATAAATTGCATAAAAGGGTCCATGAAACAAACTCCTTCTCAAAGTTTAGAATCAGGAAAATGTTTCTTTAAAAGGTACGTGTCCTTTTGTCAATCACAATAACTGCAGAATCAGAATATTTTATTTTTTGCCTACTTCCAGGAAACTAAAAGTTAAATTTACTGCTCAACTACAGAACTATATTAGGCTATATAATTGTAATCTCAATATTTATAGTTCCTCTGATGTATATCACTAACTTTATCGCACTGTAAGCAGTCTCAAATCCTTTGGGAAACAATAGAAAATTTAGGCAATTTAAAAGAATAAAATACAAATGAGGTGCTTTGTCAATCAAAAACTTAAGTATTCAAAGTGACATCAGATAAGCAATGAACCCCACATGAAGTGAATTTTTTTTTTTTTTTGAGACAGAGTCTAGCTCTGTTGCCCGGACTAGAGTGCTGTGGTGTCAGCCTAGCTCATAGCAACCTCAACCTCCTGGTCTCAAGTCCTCAATCCTCCTGTCTCAGCCTCCTGAGTAGCTGGGACTACAGGCGTGTGCCACCATACTCAGCTAATTTTTCTACTTTTTGTAGAGACAGGGTCTTGGTCTTGCTCAGGCTGGTCTCAAATTCCTGGCCTCGAGCAATCCTCCTGCCTTGGCCTTCCAGAGTGCTAGGATTACAGGAGTAAGCCACCTCGCCCGGCCTTCACATGACTTTTAATAACTGTATTTTATTCTATCTTTTGAATATATCATAATTTCATTATTCCCATTAATAAACACATAGGTTGTTTCTATGTTTTCACTATTATCAAGTTTCAATAAATAACTTTGCAGCCAGGAACAGTGGCTCACGCCTGTAATCCCAGCAATTAGGAATTAGTGAAGTCAAGGCAGGAGGATTGCTTGAGGCCAGGAGTTCAAGGCCAGCCTAGGAAACATAGTGAGACCCCATCTCTACAAAAAAAAAAAAGAATAACTTTGCACCTAAATCTCTACATGAATTTCTTTGTGCAGTAAAAGCCTCTAACCTGACACAATCAGGACTGGTTGGTAGGTTAATTAAAAATATTGCTCTAAGTGAGGAATCATAAAAAATAACATATACATGCCTAAAATATTTTCCTAAAACATTAAAGTATATTAATTCACTAACTGTGCGTAGAAGGCCGCGGCCTTGTCTTTGAGTGTGGCTCTAGTGGTATGACACATCACCTTTACTATATAAATTACACTCATGATATACCATTTGCAATTTACAATGTGAGTTTCTTTATAGTGAAGCAAGAACCAGAAGACACTTGTAAAGTACTCAGTATGCAGAATACTTCTGGTAAAAATGGGTCCTGAATGGCCTATTAATTTTGTCTATATTTTACCCACCCACCCCTAATTCAATAGCCATTTTAAAAATGATTTTAGAATTTCACCTTAGTAAGTCTTTTCAAAACATTCAATCTGGTTTTCATAGAAATAGTTCTTTCTTTTCACACTAACTTCAGTGTTTTACATAACTAATGAAATTGTATAATTATGAAAAAGTACGTGACTATAAATAGATTTCAACTGATTCTTAGTGAGACTCTAAAAAAGAAAAAAGTAGCCTTCAGCATCTGGAAACAGCTCAAACACTCACAGCTAGGCCTCAGTGTTGTCTGAAGTTGGCCTGGGGCTCACAGGGAGGCCATGCTATTCTCCTATTGGACATAAACAATCTCACAAAATGTCAACATCAGACAAGGTCACTCTGAGTGTGTGTTTAAGTGAGACAAAACAAGAACACTTCAAAATTTTGTCTAAGTCCAGAAAAAACAAGGTCACTGTACACCCTGCAAACACCAAACATCCCCCTCTCCTGGCTAGTATGAGTGACTGCTGCTTCTCTACCTAGTTATAGCTTCAGTCTCATGCTAGTTGGCCCTCCTCCTAAGATGATTTATTAAGATACCCAAACATAGAATCACCCCACATCCTAACAGCATTCAATCCAGAATGAAGTCTTGCTTTCTTCCAACTCCCCCAAATCACCTAACACAAGCCCCAATCCTATAAGCAGTCCCTACCTAACAGTCTCAGTGAGACACTCAACAGTCCCCACAGTGTGCGGCCTCCCTCCAAGGAACCAACCAACTTGTCCAATACAGGCGTGTTCCCAGTGGTCTGTGGCTGGGGGGCATTGACGAAACCCACCCAGCTGGTTGGAGTAGAGTGTTGAGACCACCCCACAGAATAAGAAACCAGTCATCCCATTCAGTATATTTACAAATAGAATGGAGGGCATCAGTCTGGACTTGGTAAAGCAAGCTTCTACCACATATGCTTAAGTTAAATTCCTAAAAATAGAATTACTGGGCAAAAACATAAACAAATAAGAATATATATATGTATGTTATATATAATATAGCTATCCCTAAATTAATTAATTAATTAATTAACTTATTTATTTATTTAATTTTGAGATAGGGTCTTGCTCTGTCTCCTGGGTTAGAGAGCAGTGGCATGATCATATTAATAGCTTGCTGCAATGTCAAACTCCTGGGCTCAAGGACTCCTGGGCTCAAGCCATCCTCCTGCCTCAGCCCCCTGAGTAGCTGGGACTACAGGTGCGTGCCACCATACCTGGCTAATTTTTTCTATGTTGGTAGAGACAGAGTCTCGCTCTTGCTCAGACTGGTCTCGAACTCCTGAGCTCAAGCGATCCTCTTGCCTTGGCCTCCCAGAGTGCTAGGATTACAGGTGTGAGCTACCATGCCTGGCCTATTTATTTATTTTTTTTTTATTTTATTTTTTTTTGAGACAGAGTCTGGCTCTGTCGCCCAGGCTAGAGTGCCATGGCGTCAGCCTCAAACTCCTGGGCTCAAGTGATCCTCCTGCCTCCTGGGACTACAGGCATGCGCCACCATGCCCAGCTAATTTTTTCTATATATGTATATTTTTTTAGTTGTCCAGATCATTTCTTTCTATTTTTCAGTAGAGATGGGGTCTCGCTCTTGTTCAGGCTGGTCTCGAACTCCTGACCTTGAGCGATCCACCCGCCTCAGCCTTCCAGAGTGCTAGGATTACAGGCGTGAGCCACCGCGCCCAACCTGGCCTATTTATTTTTAAGAGACAGGGTCTCCTGTGTCTGTCACTCAAGCTGGAGTGCAGTGGCATGATCACAGCTTAGTGCAGCCTCCAACTCCTGAGCTCAAGTGATCCTTCTGTCTTCGCATCCCAAGTAGCTGGTACACAGGCATGAACTACCACACCTGGCTAATTTTTTTAAAAAAAGTTTTTGTATAGACAGGGTCTTGCAATGTTGCCCAGGCTGGTCTTGCATTCCTGGCTCAAGTGATCCTCCCACTTTGGCCTCCCAAAGTACTAGGATTATAGGCATAAGCCACTGTGCCCAGCCTATCCCTAAATTTAACTGCTTTTTATATCTATGCAACTATAGACAATGGAAAAAATTTCAAAGTATGCAAAGGCCAGTGTAAAAGCAGTGTACTATACTTTTTCTTCCTTCTGTAGTGTTATATTTTTTCTGATTTAAAAAATTATAAAACACACTTTAGGATGTAACATTTTAATTTAATCTCTTAACACTTTCATTTTTAGTGAAGACTACAGTGAATACTCTAGAACATCCTGACTATATAAATTTTTTCTTGATTTAAAAAATGTTTAATTGTGGTAAAATACACATAAAATTTACCATCTTAACCATTTTTAAGTGTACAGTTCAGTACTGTTAAATAAATTCACAATGTTGCGCAACAAATCTCTACAACTTTTTCATCTTGCAAAATTGAAACTCTATATCCACTAAACTTCTCATTTCTTCCTTCCCCTGCCCCTTACAACTATGATTCTACTTTCTGATTTTATGTATTTAACTAATCTAGATGCCTCATGTAAGTAAAATAAGACAGTATTTTTCTTTTTGTTACTGGATTATTTCACTTGGCATAATGTCCTCAAGGTTCATACACGCTGAAGCATCTGTCAGAATTTCCTTCCTTAAGCCTGAATAATATTCAATTGTATGTAAATATCACATTTTGTTTATCCATTTATCTATCGTTGGACTCTTGGATTGCTTTCACCTTTTGGTTATTGTGAATAATGTTGCTATGAACATGAATGTACAAATATCTCTTAGAGATCCTACTTTCAATTCTTTTGGGCATATACCCAGAAGTGGAATTGCTGGATCATACAGTAATCATATTTTTAATTTTTGGAGGAACTGCCATACTGTTTTTCATAGCAACTATACCATTTTACAGTCCCATTAGCAATGCACAAGGGTTCCAATTTCTCCATATCTTCATCAACACTTGTTATTTTCTGTTTTTCTAACAGTACCCATTCTAATGGGTGTGAGGTTAGTATCTCATTGTGGTTTTGATTTGCATTTCCCTAATGATTAGTGATGTTAAACATTTTTTCACGTGCTTTTCCTCCCCTTGCGTATCTTCTTTGGAGAAACGTCTATTCAAGCCTTTTGCCCATTTTTTAATCAGGTTATTTTGTTGTTTTTGTTGAGCTGTCAGAGTTCTTTATGTATTCTGTATATTAACTCCTTATCAGATACAAGACTTGCAAATCTTTCTCTCCCATTCCATAGGTAACCCTTCACTTTGTTATTGTATCCTTTGATGCATAGAAGTTTTTTATTTTGATGTAGTCCAATTTATCTATTTTTACTTTTGTTGCCTATGCTTTTGATGTCATACCCCAGAAATCACTGCCAAATCTAATGTCATAAAGATTTTCCTCTGTTTTTTCTATGAATTTTATAGTTTTAGGTCTTAAATTTAGGTTTTTCGTCCATTTTGAGTTAATACTTGCACATGGTGTAAGATAAGAATCCAACTTCATTCTTTTACATGTGGATACCCAGTTTTTATAACAGCATTTGCTGAAAAGACTGTCCTTTCACCACTCAATGGTCTTGGCACCCTTATTCAAAAATTGCTGACTATATAACTTTTAAATGTATGTTTATACATGAAATATGAGTATATTTAATATACTATAAGATGAAAGTTATGCAGTATCATACAGAAAAAAATAATTTTTCACATGGGAGTAGAAAAGGAAGGCAGGAAAGATAAATATTTTAATTGTAAAAGAATTTCCTTTCAAAATACAAAAGCTGATAAACGCTTAAGGTTGATCACTAGTAAGCTTCAGATAAAAATGCATCTGATTCATTCCTGCTTCACTTTCATTGAAGGATTTCCAGGATCTCGATTTTAATTATTTGTATATTTGCTACTATTTTATACTTAAAAAAACCAAAATAAAATCTCCTATCAACATTGACATTTCTTCTTCTTTTTATAATAAAGCAACTTACTTTTTCCTATATACTTTTTCTCATAAATTTTATTTAGTCTTATTTTAAAATGACTATAAAATGGCTCTGATAAATCATCCCCATTCCCTACCAATGGCATGTATCACAAATGGAACAAATTAATTTATGTATAAGATTCTTCTAGACTGTCCATATTTCTTATGTTATATTCTATTTTTGCCATTTCTCTAATTACTAAGAGAACTGATCACAGGATGATCTAACCCTACTCTCATGGCTTATAGTTTAAAAGACAGGGAAAGAAAACAGCTAAGGTGGCATCGTCTATCCTGGGACAGCCTTAAAGACCAACTCTGCCAGGCTAAAATGTTAGACACTTGAAGGCAGAGGTCTGGTCTTGATTACTATTTCCCTTTCGTTACAAATCCTGAATGCCCCTAAACTGCACGTAAAAAAAGCAAACAGATATTAAGAATGTATTTGTGTGGGAGTAAGAGTATCAAAAGAAATTTAAAGGGAGCTAAACCACCAACTCAGGTGAAGTTGGCCACATGTTTACCCACTACTAGTAAGCGTATTTCACTAGTGGTAAAATAAGAGGCTTAAAGGTATGTGACAAAAATACAATGCTTCAATTAAAATACAACTTTTAAAATTGGAATTAGGCCCACAGTATCAAACACATAATAACAATAATTTTGCTTTGGATAAACCTCATTAATGACATATCATTCCTGTAAGAAAAATGTCTTGTGTATAGCAGGGACTCAGTAAACGGTGCTGACCAGGACCTACTTTGTTTTTGTATCTAGTTTGAGCTGTGTTTTAAATCTTAAGATATAATACCACCTGAAAGAGATTGTCTGGGTTTGAAACCTGGCTCTCCAACTTACTGTATATCTTTGGGCAAATTACTTAGCCTCTCTGTACCTTAGTCTCTACATATGTAAACAAAAAACTCAAACCAAAACAAAAATGTTTAATTATATTAACAGTAGGTACCCAAACCATAAAAGAAAAAATTGATCAAATGGACTTATCAAAATAAAAACTTCTGCTCCTTGAAAGACCAATTAAGAAAAGGAAAAGGCAAGCCAGAGACTAGAATATACTTACCAAACAAAGCGCTTGTCTTTTTAGGTATAATACAACTCAAAAAGACAAACAACTGATTCTTTTCTTTTTTAGACAGGGTCTCACTCTGTTGCCCGGATGAGAGTACAGTGGCATCATCATAGCTCACTGTAACCTCAAACTCCTGGGCTCAAGCGATCCTCCTGCCTCAGCCTCCCAAGTAGCTGGGGACTACAGGTGCGTGCCACCGCACCCAGCTAATTTTTCTATTTTTTGCAGAGATGGAGTCTTATGTTGCTCAGGCTGGTTTCAAACTCCTGGCCTCAAGCTATCCTCCTGCCTCAGACTCCCAACATGCTAGGATTATAGGTGTGAGCTACCACACCCAGCCAAATAACTGATTTTTAAAAAAGGGCAAAAGATTTGAACAGGCACTTTACAAAAGAATATATAAATGTCCGTTAAGCACAAGAAAAGATACCTTCAACATCACTAGCATCAGGGAAATGCAAATGAAAACCAAGATGAGATACCAGTTTATACATACTAGAATGGCTGAAGTTAAAAAAACCAACTATACTAAGTGCTGGCAAGGATGTGAAAACGTTAAATTACTCTCATGCACTGCTGGTAAAGAGGCAAAATTGTACAGACACTTTGAAAATCAGCATGGTAGTATCTTATAAAATTAAACACATACTTACCAATAAGTCTACTCCTAGGTGTTTATTTAACCAAAATAAATGACAACATAAATCCACACAAAGACATGTATGTGAATGTTTATAACAATATTATTCATAGTAGCCCCAAATTGGAAACAACCCAAATGTCCTATTTTTGAATGGATGAACATACTGGCATTTCTATATTGTGGAATACTACTCAGCAATTCAACAGGCATGAAATTCAAAATCATTATGGTAAGTGAAAGAAGTAAAACCAAAGACAACATAAGGTTCTACTTATATGAAATTCTAGAAAAGACAAAACTATAGTAACAGAAACCAGATTAGTGACTGTCTGGGGTCTCAGGTCCAGGAAAGAGAGTGACTGCAAAATGACTTAAGAAAACTTTTTAGGGTGAAGAAACTGCTTTATATTTTGATTATGGTGGCAGTTTCAGAACTATTACCAAAATTCATCAAACTGTATGCTTAGAAGGATGAATTTTATTATATGTAAATAATACTTCAACAAAAAACATTCACAGAGACGTAGACACAAATGTTAACATGACTGACAGTCACCAAAACTATACTAAATAAAGTGTATGAAGAATCCAAAAAGTAATTATAAGATTGGTGTGAGGATTAAATAAAATAACACACATAAGGCCCTTGGTCTGGCATTGCAAGTACTTATAAAGTGTTAGCTGTTAAGTCTTTCAGCATATACCTTCCCCCTTACGTCAGTATCTAGTGGCTAACTAAATTAACAGGTATTTTTACTAATGATCACGGACCACAATGCAACAAAAATAAGATTATACTCATATTACAAGCAGATCACTGATATTTACTTCATTATGGTTTAATCTCAGTATTAAGAGGGAAGTGTAACTATGTGAAGAATCCAAAATTATTGCTTTATTTGTTTCTCTTACTTCTCAAATCTGGGGGAGGAATATAATCGACAGGATTTTTATCTCCATAATTCCCACGCATGTTAGTCACATACCAAGAGCATCAAAAACAACTTAAATGCAGCTGCCTTCTATCTTTCATAGGGGTGAATGGGGAGGGGTGAGTATGGAGGGGTGAGGCTTTAGTGCTCTTTGATTTACTTGTAAGAACAAAGGTACAAATATTAATAATTCCTTCATCCCCACATCTATCTCCTTCCTCCATTTTAGTGAAAATATATTTGCTGGAGGGAGGGAGGGGCAAAGACCAGAACTCTGTAGAAGTATATATAAAAATCCTCATCATTCTTACTTCGACTTCTTTCTAAATGGGTTCTGAACAGTTCTAGGAATTCAGAACATGTAATATTTAGTTAAGAAAATCTACTAAGGGAAACTATCACCTCTTCATTCTAATTTCTGTAACATATTCCACAGTTCTCTTAGATTGATCCAGTTTTGGTCTTTCCAAACTTTCTGGGGCTAAAAAAGATAGTTCAGCATTATTTCAAAAGGTTTGTATGCATGCACAGAAAATAGAGTTAGGACCCGAACTGCTATAACACAGTTCTTACCATTCCATTATAAAGCCAGTCAATAATCCTAGTATTGTAATAATAGTAATAGACATCTGAGTGCTTACTGTGTTAGGCTGAATGCTAAGCAACAGTGTGCATTATCTCCGTAATCCTCAACATAACAGTATACACTGTTATATAATAGTAAGTTATATATAAGAATAGTTATATAATAATAGTATATTTGATTATTGTCATTTTAGATGAAGAAAGTAAAGCACAGAATTTAAAAGATGGTACAGAGGCCAGGCATGGTGGCACAGGCCTATAATCCCAGCACTTTGGGAGGCCAAGGCATGAGGATCACTGAGGCCAGGAGTTTGAGACCAGCCTGGGCAATAGTGAGACCCCATTTCTACAAGTTTTAAAATTATCTGGTTGTGGTGGGGCATGCCTATAGTCCCGGCTACTTAGGAGGCTGAGGCAGGAGGATTGCTTCAGTCCAGGAGTTTGAGGCTATGATGACGCCACTGCACTCTTGCCCAGGCAACAGAGCAAGACCCTGGCTCAGGAAAAAAACAAAACGAAAAGATGACACAAAAAAAATAACAAACACATACAATGTGTGTGTAGGTATAGCTTAAATTTACAGGTATACCTTACGGTATGGGTATTTTTTCAATGTGATTTTTACAGACAGGCTCTTGTAATTCTACTTTAAGTACTGAAGTCATACTAGAATCTCCAAATTAGCATGACTTTCCATTGAAATATTTCTATTTATTCCCTTGGGAGAGGTACGACATAAGGGATCAAGAGAGTTCAAATGCTCTTTATGCTACTGTCAATTTATATCATTTTTCTTCATTTTGATACGGTAGCTATTGCTATAAAATCTAAGTATAAAACTATAAACTGACTAACCAATGCTTCTTGTTTTATAGACAGCCGAACACATCATGTTAAGAGTTTTACCAGAGGTATATCGCTCTACCCCAATATTTTTCTTTTTTTTTTGAGACAGAGCCTCACTTTGTTGCCCCAGGTAGACTGCAGTGGCGTCATCATAGCTCATGGCAACCTCCAACTTCTGGGCTCAAGCCATCCTTCTGTCTCAGCCTCCCGAGTAGCTGGGAGTACAGGCATGCCCTGCCATGCCTGGCTCATTTTTCTATTTTTAGTAGAGACGGGGTCTCATCTCACTCTTGCTCAGGCTGGTCTCCAACTCCTGGGCTCAAGCGATCCTCCCGACCTCAGCCTCCCAGAGTGTTTGGATTACAGGCATGAGCCTGCAATTTATATTTAATATTTTAAAAAAAAGAACTCTGAAAATCTTTTCACTCTGCTCAAAATTCTAGGAAACATGAAAGAGTCACTTACCATAGTGTTTTACTGAGAAAATCTGTGTAGAGAAGGTGGCAATATAAATTCTCAATAATTCTTTTTTTTTTTTTTTTTTTGAGACAGAGTCTCACTGTGTTGCCTGGGCTAGAGTGCCGTGGCATCATCTTAGCTCACAGCAACCTCCAACTCCTTGGCTCAAGCGATCCTCCTGCCTCAGCCTCCCGAGTAGCTGGGACTACAGGCATGCGCCACCATGTCCGGCTAGTTTTTTTTTCTATATCTTTTTAGTTGTCCAATTAATTTCTTTCTATTTTTAGTAGAGACGGGGTCTCGCTCTTGCTCAGGCTGGTTTCGAACTCCTGAGCTCAAACAATCCACCAGCCTCGGACTCCCAGAGAGCTAGGATTACAGGCGTGAGCCACCGCGCTTGGCCTCAACAATTCTTAATTCTACTTGCCAAGACAGCTACTAAGAGACAACTTATCTTAAATCTATCAACTTCTTCATGACAGAAATTCTAAGGGTAGAATAAGGATTTAGGGGGCAGTGGGAACAAGGAGGTCTGACAAGGCCAGTCACTCTGAGGTCATCTAAACTAAATAATGATGCCATAGCCATTCTAGTAGCCCTGGAGGTTCATATCCCTCAATCAACAAAAATGAAAAAAATTCTAAAATAACTCATAATTATCTGCTATGAGATTCTATATTTGATTTTGATTGCTATCTTATTCAAACACAAGATTAATATCACAAGAGCCATTAACTCACTAAGGACCCAAAGGAGCACCCCTCCACCCCACCCCAGAGGCACCACCTGGAGCTGGAGTTTGGAAAGAGCACAGCTGGTTAGGAAGCAGAATTCACCACCACACGCAAATGATTATGGGTAGCAAAGAGTTTAACTCCTTAGTTCCTTGCTTGCTGTTTCCTTTCCCAGATCCATGCTTAGTTAGCAATTCAACTTGATACAGAGTCAGAAGGAGAAAGGAATTAAGTCAACACAGAGCCATGGTGGTGGATGGGGGGAGTACCTCTTTTTTCCCCCACACTTAATCTAGAAATGGACTAGAAATGCTCGTTATGTCTGTGGCAGGTAAGAATAAAAGATGTTATATAACTCAGCCACAAGGTTTACTAAGCTGATGTGTGGGCTATTATTCTTACAAGATTAAAAAAATAAGAGGGCTGGGTGCAGTGGCTCACACCTGTAATCCCAGCACTTTGGGAGGCCAAGGTGGGAGGATCGCTTGAGGCCAGAAGTCTGAGACCAGCCTGGGCAACATAGTGAGACTGTGTCTCTACAGAAAATTAAAAAATGAGTCAAGCGTGGCAGTGTGCACCTGTAGTCCTACCTACTTGGGGAAGCTGAGTGGGAGGATCACTTGAGCCCAGGAGTTCAAGGTTACAGTGAGCTATGACAACACTACTGCACTCCAGCCTGGGCAACAGAGCGAGACTCTTGTCTCTTAAAAAAAAAATAAATAAATAAATAAATAAAAGTAAGAATATTAAATTAACT
>NW_012148041.1:1515796-1520138 GCF_000956105.1 Propithecus coquereli
GAGAAGGAAGGCATTGTTTAATAATTTTACAAATGTAGCATATGATACAAGACAACCGGATTCTCACATCTACTTCTGCATTCGTCTATTGCAATTTTGGTTGAAGTATGTGGAAAAAATCCAAACCCACAAAGATAGTTGGAAAAGTTAGGAACACTTTAATAGCCTTTTCAAATAATTGTGAATATAATCACCTGATACTACATCAAAACTGGACAAGTCGTAAGTTTCATAAGGTCAGTTACAATGTGGAATCTGGAAGTGTATCAATGAATTTTTCATATTGTGTTACATTAAAATCCATCGGTCTAGCTTGTACTTTGAATAGACTGTTTACTCACACGTGATCTTGCAACATCTTGCATTGGTAATATTGGTTCTGAGTTATAAAGATCTTCCGAATGTTGGCAAATTTCACTGTATAATATGTTAAAATCACATTCATTAATCCTTACTGATCTCATCAGAAAAGTCTTTTAAGTTCTGGAAAGCTGTCAAAGCTCACAATGGCAGATATAAATTCTCTAAAACTATAATTTTCACTTGAAAACTCAATGGCAGCCAGGCACAGTGGCTGATGTCTATAATCCTAGCTACTTAGGAGGCTGAGGCAGGAAGATGGGTTGAGACCAGGAGTTTGAGACCAGCCTGGGCAACATCGCAAGACCCCATCTCAAATAAACAAACAAAAAAAAACCAACCCATCTCTATGGCAACAAACATTGCCAGTTGTTTTTTCTTGACGTGACAGCTCACCCCATTCATTTTCAGTATAAAATACCTGCCAAATACTGCATAATCAAATCTGAATAATCAGTTTGCCCTTTCAAGTAAAAATGGTGTTTCATGAAAAAAAATGCAGCTAGTTCAGCTCTCAACTAAAACAAGCGCACAAGTGCTTTTCCTTGAGACGACCTTCGTGCTTCCATATGCAGAAGAGCTCTAATGTGTGCTTCCCTTCCTGTCCAGAGCATCAGAACGATGTGAAACTCAAGGATTGAGTTTTAACAAAATTAATAATTTTTACTCCTTTGTCAAGTACATTCTTAAGTGAATCTAGCTTTTTTCCCCTCACGGAATGAGTGGGAGTGAAAAATACCACGGCTATTGGTATAGGTGGTGCCACCGCCTTATGTTAAGCAGTCAGTAGGGGTTTTTTTTTTTTGGCCTTTTAATTTTTATTACTCAAAAAAGCTTTTAAAAAAAAATTTAGCTTTCTGACTCTATGCTCCACCTTCAACACTTTCACAACAACTTTCTGCTCCTCAGTAAGGAAAGCACACTTGATCCTGTCACGGACTCATGTAGCACACATGGAACCACCAGAGGCCCTGCTGACACGCTTTTTCATTTTGGACAACCTCATAAGAACTTTAGGTCTCACAGCACAAACTCCTTGAAGTCTGCCTGGGCACACGCCACATGCAGATTTCAGTGCTTTCCCAACCTTCTAGGTGTAACGGTAAACAATTCCATTACCAGGGGTTCAGGACAGCCTAGTTCTATTACAGGATGTATTACAGGAATGCCTGTGATGGTATGTCAAACGCTGGATCATTCTGAGTGCTTCTTGACAACATCCTTGGAAGAAGAGGGAGCAGTGTTTACCACTGTAGCTTTTGTGCCATCAGTGCAAATGTCAACACAATAAAAAGGCGAATAACATCTCAGCGTTTTTATGAAAATAACTGACATTATGGACCCTGTAAAAAGATCTCAGGGAAAATGCAGGGATCCTTGGGCCATATTTTGAGTACTAATACTCTCTTTTAGCAAGGATAGGATCCACTGCTCCTATATAACACAAATATAGTAATAAATCTAAGCAAAACACAACTCAAAAAATACCCTCTTACCTTTGCCAAGACTAAAGACAAACGGTTCATTTCTATCATGACTGGAATCAAACTTCTTTCCATTTGATAATTTTCCTTTGTAATGGACATAAACTTTGTCTCCAATCATTGGCATTTCCTCACTGTTCCCCACTCTTTTGACAATCTAGAAAAGACAACATCAACAAAAAGGAAGTGAAACTTTTTACTTATAACCAGAGAATGAAAAGGTCACACAGTTCATCCCAAGACACCCAGGCAGATCTGCAAATATACTGTTATCTATCCTTTCTAGAGGCTTCCTTTATAGTTCTCACAATAACCGTCATTGTTAGAAAATTGTCCTTCACTAATATTTTTCTGTTACATTCAATTTTATTTCTGATCACACTATTTATTCCCTCAAAAGAATTAACCAGAATCCTGCTTCATTGGGTTAATGCCCTATCCTTTTTTTTTTTTTGAGACAGAGTCTTGCTCTGTTGCCCAGGCTAGAGTGCTATGGCATCAGCCTAGCTCACAGCAACCTCAAACTCCTGGGCTCAAGCAATCCTTCTGCCTCAGCCTCTCAAGTAGGTGGGACTACAGGCATGTGCCACTATGCTCGGCTAATTTTTTCTATATATTTTTAGTTACCCAGCTAATTTCTTTCTATTTTTAGTAGAGATGGGATCTCACTCTTGCTTAGGCTGGTCTTGAACTCCTGAGCTCAAACAATCCGCCCGCCTCGGCCTCCCAGAGAGCTAGGCGTGAGCCACTGAGCCCGGCCTGCCCTATTCTTTTGACACTAAAATCTCTCAAAACGTAAACTTGTGAGCTAGTCCATATAATCTTAGACCAGAAAGATTGGTGGACTTTTAAAAACATTCAAAAAGAAGTCTAGAGCAAGGTTTCAAACGTGTGATTTTATTTATTTCCCTCCTTTGCTAAAAATATTAGCTTCTGACTAAACTCTGCTAGTTTGGTTTAATTTCAGAAAGTTCGATTTCCTGGTATAACAGGTTACACTTCCTATTATTTGAAAAATACTCAATCTGTAACATTAGTATCATCACACAGTTTTAATATGATACTGAATAACTTGTTTTCTAGTAAAGGAAATACCAAAAAAAGCCCCAAGCTGAAAAGTATTCAGCTATCGTAAAATCCAGTATATTTATTTTGTTCTTGGCAGAGCAAACTGCTAATACAGTTGGTCAGTTCTGGGAAAAGCTAATCAAATCCAGGCATGTGGTGGTTAATTCAGCCTGTCATTTATCTATGCCAAATGAATCATTTTCAGTAGGTAAGACAGAATCGTAGTTAACATCCGATGAACATCTTTCCGGGGGAAGGGTTTAAGTTTTTATTTAAAGAATTCAATTATTTGCTCTGAAATTTTTCCTTGAGTTGTGTCCCCCTGCCCCATACCCAACATAAACACTGTGGACTTAGATTCCACAACTTTCTTACTCATAAGTCCAAACACTTATTTTTTTTTTTTTAAGAGACAGGGTCTCGCTTTGTCATCCAGGCTGGAGTACAGTGGCACAGCTTCAAACTCCTGGGCTCAAGCAATCCTCCTGTCTCAGCCTCCTGAGTAGCTAGGATGGCAGGCACGCTCCATCACGCTCAGCTAATGTTTTCAAAATTTATTTTGTAGAGACTGGGTCTCACTATGTTGCCCAGGCTGGTCTCCAGAGATCCTTCCACCTTGGTCTCCCAAAGTGCTGAGATTACAGGCATGAGCCACCACGCCCAGCCCCCAAACACTCTCTAAAGGAAAAACATTCATTACTGCCCTTCTGGGACTTCAAAAGAAAAAAAAGCTAAAAAAAATTAAAAGAAATCACAAGATATTCTACAAGTGTTCATGTTCATGAACCGCATGTGATGTTTCGGAGCCTATGCCCAATTGTCAGCCTCACGTGGAGGGACTCTACATTTCTAGGACTACAGACAAATAATTGGGCATATGGGATGAATGGCTAGCAGGGAGACAGAGAGCCACCTATGTCACAAGTGGTACTGTGGTATCACTTCAGGCTTCCCCAGCAAGATGAACCTGTGTCTAAATCTAGAATTGCCTTAAGTATACGATCTAGTCTCAGTTCATTTAAAAACTGTAAGCCCAAATCGTATCTTCCTGTGATAGTTACTGACTTTTCCACACCTACCTTAGGTTCTTTTATTTAAAAAAAAATAAAATACTTAATAGGAGAGATTACTATAGAACAGGCACTGTGCTAAGTGCTTTACCTAATCCTGGTAACTCTATGAGATTGGTGGTATTATTATTCTAATTTTATAAACAGGAAAGTTAATCACAGAGAAGTTAAACTAAATTGCTCTAGATCACACAGTTACCACACCTATTTAATCTTAATCAAAAGCCCCCATGGTGAACAATGACAAATGATATAATTTAAAGGGCTTCCAATCTCAAACGTTTCTTATAAGCTTAAGAATCCTGTTATTAGATTTATTCCCTAGAACAAAGCAGGGTCTGAGGCAAGTTGAGGACCATG
>NW_012148041.1:1532358-1533610 GCF_000956105.1 Propithecus coquereli
AAAAGAGTGAGACTCTGTCTCAAAAAAAAAAAAAAAAAATGGAAAAAGTACCTTTCCAATGAAATGATCTGACTGATATCAGCCTAGCGAGCAATCTGCATCACAACCAAACTCTGCAACAATAATGAGACAAATTGATATTACTGTGTCTCCTGATGTGATGCGGTGGGAAGTATATATCACGTATGTGGTATTTCTATCAAAAACATTTAACCAGAAACCAATAAAGAAAAAAAGACAAAATCAGACTGTAGAAGTTTCTACAAGACAATTGACGTAGACTTCTGAAAAATGTTAATGTTATAAAGGACAAAAGAAGTAAGAGGGGTGGGGAGAAAAAGAGAGATAGGAGACCTGTTCTAGATTAAAGGAGACTACAGAGATATGACAAGCAAGTGTAAACAGTGATACTTAGCTTGATGCTGGATTAGGGGGGCAAAAACTTAATAAAAGGACATTTTTGGGAGAATTATAAAAATTTAGATAAAATAGACTGTATATTAGTTTATTTTTATTGTATAATGTAAGATCTGGAGTGTTATATAGTATTGTGGTTTTATGTAGAATAATATTCTTATTCTTCAGATACACATGCTTAAGTAGTCAGGGATGTCATGATGTCTGCCACTTGCTTTCAAATTAATCACTGAGAGTTTGCACATATGCAAATGTCACAGAAAATTAAAAGCAAAGCATTGAGCATACACGATCACAACATATCCAAAAACAAGGCTTCCTTTCGAATGTTCATGATTTGGAGTTTGGCTAAATTTTTAAACAAAAATACTGTCAATAAAGAAACATTTTCTTTGGCTAGGTGCAGTGGCTCGCACCTGTAATCCTAGCACTCTGGGAGGCCGAGGCGGGAGGACTGTTTGAGCTCAGGAGTTCGAGACCAGCCTAAGCAAGAGTGAGACTCTGTCTCTACTAAAAAAATAGAAAGAAATTAGCTGGACAACTAAAAATATATAGAAAAAATGGTGGCGCATGCCTGTAGTCCCAGCTACTTGGGAGGCTGAGGCAGGAGGATTGCTTTAAGCCCAGGAGTTTGAGGTTGCTGTGAGCTAGGCTGACGCCACGGGCACTCTCGGGCAACAGAGGGAGACTCTGTCTCCAAAAAAAATATATAGAAAAAATGGTGGCGCATGCCTGTAGTCCCAGCTACTCGGGAGGCTGAGGCAGGAGGATCGCTCGAGCCCAGGAGTTTGAAGTTGCTGTGAGCTAGGATGATGCCACCGCACTCACTCTAGCC
>NW_012148041.1:1533660-1534776 GCF_000956105.1 Propithecus coquereli
CTTCCAATCTCAAACGTTTCTTATAAGCTTAAGAATCCTGTTATTAGATTTATTCCCTAGAACAAAGCAGGGTCTGAGGCAAGTTGAGGACCATGCTCTCTGGAATAAGCACTCTGAAAAGATGAAAGGGAAAGCCTTCAGGATAGGTAGGGAGATGCTGAGGACAGGCTGCAGCATCTCCACTATCTCTAGGAGATAGTGGCATTTGGGATGAGTGTTGTTGGGATGAGCTACAGGTTGAGAAGACTTCTGAAAGAAGATATCATAATCTAAATCTGTAGCCTAAAACCCTTATTCTATAGATGCAAGTCTCCAAAATTTGGCTTGGCACATAGCAAACGAATAGCAATACACATATATTCAGAAGAGATCTAGGCAAAAAAGGAAGGCTTTCAAATAAGCAGTATTTTGCATAAGACAAAACAAACTCAAAAATTCTTATCTGCTACTACTGACACAGGAGATATTAAAACTCAGCATAGTGGTAATATTTAGAATGTGTAAAATAATCTTTTCAGGAAAAGAAAAACAAAACCATACAAAACTTTTATGTGTAACAATAGCATAGAAGAAATAACTACTTAATGTGACTGAAGCCACTTAACCTCTCAGCTTCAGTTTATTCACTTGTAAGATGGAAGAATCAAGAGGGGCTCTGATTCTGTATTTTATTGGTATCTCACACCATGGTGAGATACGAATAAAAAATGAGAAAATGATTAACTACAGAGCGAAAAAATATATACGATCATGCATCACTTAAGGCAGAGATACATTCTGAGAAATGTATAATTAGGCGATTTTGTCACTGTGCAAACATCACAGAGTGTACTTCTACAAACCTAGATGGTATAGCCCACGAAGTATCCAGGCTAGATGGTATATCCTATTTATTGCTCCTAGGCTACAAACCTGTACAGCATGTCACCGTAGGCAACTGTAATATTAATACAATTGTAAGCCTTTGCATACGAAGAAAGGTATAGCAAAAACGTGGTATAAAAGGAAAAATGGTACACCTGTATAAGGCACGTATCATGAAAGGAGCTTGAAGGACTGGAAGTGGTTCTGGGTGGGTCAGTGAGTGAGTGGTGACGGAGCGGGAAGGCCTGGGGC
>NW_012148041.1:1536601-1538999 GCF_000956105.1 Propithecus coquereli
TAAAAATAAAAACCTCAGAGTTATGAAGATGAAGTGAGAATTTATAGTGTTTAGCACTGAGTAAGCCTCAATAAACATTATCCATCCCCAGCTCCCCTCACAGAAAGGTTTTATAAACAATCTTTCCAGATAGCAGATTTCCCTGTATGTCATTCAACTTTGTGGCCTCACCTTTAATACTCCTCTATCTTTTTTGGAGGTAATATCCTCTCCCTGTTCAGCAACAGTGGCTGCTGGGCTTTCTCCATTGTTCTTGGCACCTTCATCAGTAGTCATTGTCTTTTATGAGTAGAAAACCTGCCGAGAAGAAACATATTTTAGCAAGGAAAAATATCACTTCCTTATGCATCTTAAATGCCCCTAGGAACTGAGCTTTACCCAACCTAAGATTTACTTAGGGCCAATAGGTTAGACACTGAAAATGAAAACAAAAGCATCTGCTATGAGCATGCACTGTCACGTCATCAGGTATGGAAATAAAACATCATCCAATTCTTTAATTTCCCATCTAGTTCTGGACCCGAATTAAAGAGTGGTACGAGTCAGATTTGGTACTGATTACACTCCTTAACACAAATACACAGTGACAAAGCTGTCCTCTCAGAACTTTGAAAACATCCTTTTCCTATATCCACATTCTTGAGAGAATCAAGAACTTCTCAGGCCATCTGATAAAAGAAGTGGCAATCTATCACAGTGGTCAACAGAACAGGCTACAGAAGCTGACAAACCTGAGTCTGAGTCCTAGCTCCAAGCTCCTGACATTAGCTATTTATTTAATCTCGCTGAGCTTTAGTTTCTCATTGGTAAAATGGACATAGTACACTGTTCATAGGGTTACAGTGAAACATTAATGAGATAACATATGTTAAGAGATTAGCACAGAGTCATAACTTAAAAATATAATATTTATCATCATTAGTGGGTCTTCTGCAGGGCCACATTTTTCATCTCCTGCCTTCCCTATGATATTCAGGGCCCTTCACAATCTGGCCCTAACTTATCTTTCAGTTCTAGCTTCCACTGCTTTCTTCCATGAAACTCATGCTCTAGCCAAACTAGACCAATTCCACTCCTATAACAAGTCCAGTGCTTTCCCATATCCATGTTTTTGGTTACTCTCTCTTCTTCCCAAAAACATTCTCCCCTTTCAAATGCTACTTCCAACATGCCAACCGTGACCCTATATTTGGAGGTCACTTTGCCCTTTTAGGTACTTCCTTAGCTCTTCCCTCAATTTGTTGTCTATAATATGTTTATAAGAAGACATGCCTATTAGATTTAAAAGATTCTTCGGAGCAAGGGCCATGATTTGTTCATATTTAAATTCCCTAGAATGCCTCTTTTTGAATCGTAAGGCAGAAAGCGCAAGGAATTTGTAATAGAATTTGGGGGTTCTTCCTGTGCTCCTTATAAGCTGTTTGTATGTTGGCTACTTTAACTTCCCTAACACTTTGTTCCTTACCTGTGTAATTAGAATAAAAACATCTACTTTCATGGGTGACCTCCTAGACTAAGTTGTATAATGTGTATTTTAAAAGTATACTATTCAAATGTTAGCTCTTATTGTTATTGTCTGTCACTTGACACTTTTTCATGCAAAGCAAAGCAATGTAACAAATAGGCTAATCAACAGGCTAAACAAAACATACTTAGCCACTGGCACGATGAATTCCACACTGCTCCCTGATAGAGCAGGGAAGACCAGGAATCAACCACTTCTATAGCTGTTCCTTATTAGGCTACTAACAAACTTAAGGCTCATCTCCTGGGCCCTCTTGTTTACATAGTCAAAAAGAGCTATTTTGTGCTTGTGAAAAATGTCTTATTGATACAACCAATAATTTGACAACTTAAACATACATTGTAGTGCTTTAACTCATTTCCAAAGGACCACTGTTGACTTCAATGTCAACAAAGACACAAATCAAACTACTGTGCCCAAAATCTTCAAAGAGAACACCAAAAACCAGAGACTAAGCCCCTTTGCTTTAGTTTCTAGTACAGTTTATACCAAACATAAGAGATCCAAATGTTTGGCTCAGGATAAGCAAAAGGCCAGAACAAATTGTTCTCAAACAAACAACAAAAATTAAGTACCTAGGCTCTACATGATGCTGGGCAAGATAATCAGGAAAATTAGATGAACAGGGATGAAACCTACTGCTTATAACACACTTGTCTGATGCACAGAAACTCGTAGAAGGCACCTCAACAACAGACGGAAAAGATCTTCTAAATATTTTGGGAGTCATGGACTATATCCTTGGGAAAATACATGCACACAAAAAAATCTCCTGAGGCTTCACAGATAGTGTGTCATCCACCAATAGACCCCTGGGTAAATTCTGGTTTAAAGCATTGAACAAATTAAAAACACCAGGTGTAAGATCATTGG
>NW_012148041.1:1540586-1543673 GCF_000956105.1 Propithecus coquereli
TATGATAAAGGAACTTGCTCTTCATTTTTTGTTCCAACACTGCAAAGGATGCCAGCAATCATATTAACACTTACAAAATTCAGTTCATTTATTTCTCCAGATTTATCTGCTTTTCAAAGTTCAGAAAAGTTTGTTTTCTCGTTTTTATCTTTCTGTTTTAATTATTCATAGTACTTCTCTTCATATGGACTCGGTACTACTGACAAGAGCCATCCTCTGAGATTACTACGATTACTAGTGTCCTTTAATATTTCCCCTTAATTTCAGTTAAGCCATCAGGAGTATAGGTTTTTATAAGCAAACAAAACAAAAAAGTAAAACTCTTTTTCCTTGATCGAGTGTTACATGAAAAAGACAGTAAAAACAGATAATTCCTAAAAACCTTTAGGACACACTGAAAAAGTTTCACTGTTTTCATAAGAAAGACCTTTCTTCTTTCCCCCACCCTGGATTTGAAACCACTATGTAGCTATGGATATTAATCTATGATAAAGCTTACTGCGCTGAACTGCCCGAAGGTGGAAAATTGCTACCTAGTACGTCGGAAAGGGAACACACAGTTTGTTCTGTTATGGACATGCCAGATCCGCACAGGCTCTCCAGAGTGCTAGTCAGCAAGCACCTGACACATAACAGAAAAATGAGAATATGCCTGATATTTCATCAACAGTGTACTAAAAACTTAAGTTAACATAACTAAATTATCAGATCTCCCCAAATGAGTAGTCATCTTAAAGCCTTACCAACTAATTCCCTGTGTAGATTACTATGCTGTTGTTCTCTTTGTTAGAATATAGGTATCTTATGTCAGATTACGTTACTATCCAACAGAGGGTTTTCAGAAAGAAGACAATTCTTTGGTAAACTCACTTTTCTTCTCAGCACAAATAATTACTGAAGAAAGCAAAGCAAACAGATCAAATTTGCTTTAACTCTGACTGCTTAGTAGAATTACTGTTTTTAAGTAAGCAGGAAGCGAAGGGCTATATTAATATCAAAATGAAAAAACCTAAAAAATATCACACAATTCAAATGTTAGTGTTATACAATAAAGAATGAACCTGAATACAGTTTTTCCCCTTTAATATGATTTTACCTTATTTGGCCTCAAAATGACAGTACTAAGTCATCAGCTTTTCTAAGATGACACTGGGATGACAAGAAAAGGTTTTTAAAATCTGTAAAACCTTAACTGAGCTTGAAAACAAGAAAAGGTGTGTATCACTGAACTAGAAGCCTGGGGAGTTCCTGGAAACTCAAAAGCAGAGGCGATCAGGGTGCAGGAGAAAACACAGAGCAAACTGCCTTCCAAACACCAGCTGCAGAACAGCTTTTCCCAAGGGAGCCAGGAGAAGCTCTAGGCCTGGGGTCAGCGTATGAAGAGCAGGCACGGGCCAGGGGAGTCACCTAGAGCGCTGCATCCGAGGGGAAGGGCCGCGCTGTGTTTGGGCCAGTTAGGCCAGGTCTACTTCCCTCCAGAGTGCACACAGGGGCTCTCATCTTTCCTTGTCTGGAAGACATAAGAATCTTCTCTGTTCTTGGAGTTCAGACGTATCACCAGGCTATGCTGAAGTATTTGTCTTCTTTCCTTAGATTCTACAGGGGTCTTTATATCCTGGCCTTTAATTGCTGAAGACAAGTCTTTGGAGAACTCCAGAAATTCTATTATTTCTTTTCCTTCAATGTCTCTGTCCTCTATTTCTAGAAGTCTCATTAGACAGATTTTGGACATTTTGGGTTTTGTTTTTTTTTTTTTAGTATCTGTTGGGTTTTCTTTTTTTTTTCCTGTGCTTCCCATTGGCCAAACCTAGGGACATTTTAGCTTTATCCTTCAGATTTCTTAAGTATTTTTCTAAGCCTGGGCTAAACATTAGAATCACCTGAGAGCCTTAAAAAAGCTAGTGAAGTCTGGGCCCCACACCCAGCACGTCTGGATTTAACTGGTCTGTGGTGGGGCCAGAGCATCAGTGTTTTTAAAAAGCATGTTAGATGATTCTAAAGCGTAGTCAGATATGGTGAGAACCACTGGGCTTTTCTCTCAGTTTCCGTCTTTGTCTTCCTGCTTTATATTCTGAGAGATTTTCTTTGACGAAATTTTTAGATCACCATTTGGTCATCAGCTATGTTGAATATATTGTTTAGTCTGCTCAAGGGATTTTCTAAAAAAATTCAGTAATAATGTTTTTCATTTCCACATACTCTTTTATTATCTGATTGCTCAACTTTTCTTAACACTTAGTTTTTATTTTGTGGATGCAATTACCTCTCAAATCTTTCTGAGGACACTACTTAGAATAAAATGGGACATTTCCTAGGAATAAGTATTTGGCTAAAAAGTTTTTTTTTTTAAGGAAAAAAATACTGATTTTTGTGTATCCTCTAGCATCTCCGAAGGGCACTAGACAGTGGTAAACATTGAGAAGAACTGAAAATAAGAGAAAGGGAGCATATTGTGAGCACAAAAACTAAGCAGAAGAGGGATGTATAGACATTCAAAAGTGACAGGTGAGAGGTACGATACTTACCCTAGGGTTATAAAGGGAAAACATAAAACTCTTTGGGTGAAAAAAGAGTGGAGAGCAAAGGCTTAAGAGGAAATAATGAGATGTGCTTAAATGCACAGGGGAAAAGTCAAGAGTAGGAAGAATACAGGCATAGATCTGTTCACATAAACATTTACAGATTGCTTAGTCACAGCTAAATTAATTGTATAACTAAATAGAAGGATTTCAAAGTTTTCCTCAAGAGGATGGTCGTGTGAATGTTTAAATTAAATTTGGAAAATGTACACTATCAAAATATTATGTGGTCTTTGAAAAGGATGAGATAAACCTATAGACAATCATTTAGCTAAGAGTCTAAACACCAAAAACATCCAAACAACTGAGGTGGGAAAGGATTTCGTAAATGTTCATCCATTAAAAAAGAATACCATCGTAATAAATGAAGTGCATTGTTATGGTGCATGGTGCCCAGTGATGATCTGGTCCTTTGGGCCATTTAGACAAAAAAGTCGGTTGACGATGTCACAATGGGATAATACATGTGATACAAACAGCTTGGTGTATCTTAATTATTTGAAGCAAC
>NW_012148041.1:1544973-1559414 GCF_000956105.1 Propithecus coquereli
CACTTTAGCCCTGGAGTTTGAGGTTACAGTGAGCTATGATTAGGCCACTGCACTCCAGGATGGGTGACAGAGCAAGACCCTGCCTCTAAAAGAAAAATAAAAATAAACAGATAGGTAGTTCAACACTAAACATATATTACTTTCATGATCTTTTTAAACTCAGAAAAAAAGATGAAACATTTCATGGTTCCATTCATCAGGACTTTTGATTCTTTCTCTTCACTTTAATTAAAACATTTTTGAGTACCTTTTATGGAGAGCAAGAGAACTCTGGCTGGGGCATGGTGAGCAAGGGGTGCTTGTGAAATATCCAGAAGGTAATCAGAGGGCCTGAGCTGAAGAGAGAAGTCTGGGCGACAGTTACAACTGGGGAGACGTCAGATTCTACACAGTAAATCAAGATAAAGGTATGGATGCAATTATGTACTACTAGGCAAATAAAACAGTGGTTCTCAACTTTTAAGTCCAAGTCTCACTTCTGATTAGGTTCAGCATCCCTAACCTGAAAATCCCAAATCCAAAATGCTCCAAAATAAAACTTTAATTTCAACATGATGCCACAAGTGGAAAATTCCACACACAACACCTTTGCTTTTAAATGGTGCAATGCACACAAACTTTGTTTCGTGCACAAAATTATTTAAAATATTGTATAAATTACCTATAAATTACCTTCAGGCAGTGTGTATAAGGTGTACGAATGAATTTTGTGTTTAGACTTGGTTCCCATCCCCAAACTACTGTGTATCATTATGTATACGCAATGATTCTCAAACCTGAACATATCCAAAATCCAAAACACTTCTGGTCCCAAGGATTTTGGATAAGGAATAGTTGCCCTGTAGTACTTTTGGCAGCAGTTGAACAGTTTTAAAAACTCAAACCATCCCTAAGGAAATCAGCAATATTACTACTATATATTAAAAAGATCGGGCAAGGGCAACATACGTAACCTAAACATCTGTACCCCCATAATATGCTGAAATAAAAAAAAAAAAGAGGGAAAAAAAAAAAAACTACTGCACTTAGAAAGTATCTGAAGTTACTGGTCTATTTTTCTCACTGTCCTTCAGTGCCACACAATTGTTCAAATAAAACCATTTACTGTTCTTTTATCTCCTGAGGCAAGCACCTGAATCCTTCTCTGGTACTTTCTTGACTTTATACACTGCCTCTTATCTCTCACAAGCTCTATCTGGCTCCAAACCAGGTCATGAGACCCCTTACCCCAAAGGTACATCTGACAGACATCACTGTTAAAAGTTGTGGCAGACACTGCTAGTAATTAATTCTCAATATCCTCTTCTCCACTTCTTCCTTTAGTAATAAAACCTCTGCTTTTTAACTGGATATGAAGTTTCCCAGAATAAAGGCCCAGTTTCTTCCCTTGCAGTTATGTGTGGCCATGTCACTAAATTCTGGCCAGTGGGATGTAAGCCAAAAAATATCCTTAAAGGAGGAGGTGGCCAGCTCCGTGAGACCACTCTAAGAAAGGCTGAAAGCTGAAGGATAAGTAGGAGCCATTCACCTATTTATTAAACTACAGAAAACAATTTTTTTCTCCATGGAACTTACATTTTAGTATGGGTAAAGACAGCAGGAATGAGCCTCTATTACTTGCCCATGTTTTTGATAGAAAAGTCAAATTTCTACCTGTGATACAGAGGTAGATTATTAATTTGAATTGATTCATTAGGGCCCAAACAATTTGGTTCCAAGTCTCCTGATGATTTCTAAGAATAGGACAACAAGGTAACACACTACAAAAGTCTATGAACGCTGTATACATAGACGATGTGTTCCTATTCATTTTTGTACCTCCACCACCTCATATAAGTAAATGGCATATAAATAGCACTCAATAAATGGTGAAATGAATTGTGATTTTCAAAAGCAGTCAATATAAAGATGGTAAAATATCATACACTAACAATCACCGCTGAAATAACATTACAGGTTGGCTATATTCCTTTTCTAAATTTAATGTGAAAAATCTAATCTGGAGAATTACACTGTACCCAAGTGTTCAACTATAAAATAAAAATAAAAATTCTCTTCTAATCAGTAGTAGTAATTAAGTAAACATAATTAAAATCCATCTCTGAAGTGTATTACATATCTGTGCATATACAAAACATAGCAGATTTATCTTACTGATTATATTTAGTTTAAACATGGACAGTCAAGAGCAGAGAACCACAGCTATGTGTCAATCTCTGAGTATACATTATCTAGCAAGTGGAGGAAGAGATGGTTCAGAGCTTGGATGCAGTCAGAAGAAACCTCAGACAAAAGTTTTGTATAATATTGCATCCTCTTGTAATAGTATTGTCTCATTAAAGCACTATAATATAAATTGTTTCTCAAAGTCCATTATTTACCCAAGAGAAAAACTGTACAATAATAGCGTTTTGGGTCTGTACAGAAAAAAGAAAAACCTTGGCCACCTTAAATCCTCACCCTAACAGTATGGAAAGAAAAAAGAGCCAGGAAACTCAGATCTATTAGTAACTCACTGTGGAATCTCTGTCCCTTACTCAGTTTCTTTATGTGTAAATTTCAGGAGGTTAGACTAGAATATCTAAGGTTTATTCCAACTCTAGTATTTTATATTTAGAATTACTTTTTAATGATTAAATACATGTTTTATTTTACAGGAAAATTAGGTTTGATACATGGAAGGGAAAACAATTCCCAAGGAATGGAAAAAGTTATTTTAGTATACAGAGTTCACTTTCTATTACAACCCTCTGGCAAAACATCAATTCTGAGCTTTACCCATTTAGATATGGTATTAGTTTTCTAGAGCTTCCATAAAAAGTCACCACAAACTTAGTGGCTAAAACAATACAAATTTATTATCTTATTGTTCTGGAGGTCAGAAGTCCAGAATGGGTCTCGACTGGGCTAAACTCCAGGTGTTAGCAGCGCCGCATTCCTTCCAGAGGCTTTAGGAGAGAACCCATTTCCTGGCCTCTTCCAGATTCTAGAGCTGCCCCCATTTCTTAGCTGATGGCCCCCTTCCTCCATCTTCGAAGCCAACAATGTTCCATTTCTTTGATCATTATTCTGTAGTCACATGTCCCTCTGACCACAGCCAGGAAAATTTCTCCACTTTTAAGAACCCATGTGATTGAGTTGGGTCCACCTAGAGTACACAGGATAATCTCCCCACTTCAAAATCTTTAGCCTTATTCCCATCTGCAAAGCCCCCTCTCCCCTATAAGGCAACAAGTTCCAGGGATTAGGACAGACACCTGTGAGGGGCCGTCATTCTACCTGCCATAGATAACCCTAGTCATCCAATCACGATCATAAGAATTTCTCCTAAGACTGTGATTCTGTTAACATCCTCCGTTTTGTACATGGGAGCTTACAACATTCTTCCTTTCTTTCCATTTATTTATCATCCAGTTGGTTAACAATGTTTAATCTGACAGTAAAACAAAATCTAACATCTCATATTTATCATTCTGAAAATCCATTCAGAATTTCAGAAAACACATTGATACTTGGTTTTTTGATTTTATAAGATGTTAAAATTATAAGTAAACTTGATATATGTAATGCATGTGTTTTAGTACCTCAAACTCAATCACTAGAACATTACTCTAAAAATCCCTCATGTGATTTTGAAATTTAAGCAGCATGCTATAAATGCTGAAGAACACATATGAAGTATGTCTTTTTTTTTTTTTTTTACAGATTTTGAGATATAACTAACAATTATGTATGACAATAAATTGCACATATTTAAAGTATAAAATTCGGTAAGTTCTGACATATGTATACACATCCATGAAACCATCACCACAATCAAGATAATGAACCTATCTGTCACCTACAAAAGTTTCCTTATTTCCCTTTATAACTCCTTCCTCTGTAGTTCAGGTCTCTGATCTGCTTTCTAAATAGTTTGTATTTTATAGAATTTCATATAATAGGTCCTTTTTTTCCTGGCTTCTCTTACTATAATTATATTGAGAATCAAACATGTTGTATTTATCAAAATAGTTCTGGGTTTTTTTTTTTTTTTTGAGACAGGGTCTTGCTCTGTCACCCGGGCTGGATTGCAGTGGTGTAATCGTAATTCACTGTAACCTGGAACTCCTGGGCTCAAGCCTCAGCCCCCCGCCCTGACCAGTAGCTGGGACTACAGGTGCATGCCACCATGGCTGGCTACGTTTTTTGTAGAGATGGGGTCTCGCTGTGTTGCCCAGGCTGGTCTCAAATTCCTGGCCTCAAGCTATTCTCCTGCCTCAGCCTCACAAAGTGCTGGGATTACAGGCATGAACTGCTGCGCCCAACCATTCATTTTCATTGCTAATAGTATTCCATTGTGTGGATATATCACAAATTTGCCTGTTGATGCACATTTGGATGTTTTTAATTTTTCTCTAACACAAAGCTGCCATGAACATTTGTGTACAAATTTTTATACGGTCCTATACATTCATTTCTCTTGGACAAAGGCCTAGGAGTGGAATGGCTGGGTCACATGGTAGGTGTCTGTTTTAAGTCCTTAAGAAAGTACCAAATTGTTTTCCAAAGTGGCTATACCATTTTCATTTTATCTTCCCAACAGAAGTATATGAGAATTTCAGCTACTCCACATCCTCACCAACACTTGGTACTGTCAGCCTTTTTAACTGAAGACATCTAGCATGTATGCAGTGGTATCTTATTGTAGTTTTAATCTGCATTTCACTAATGACTAATTATGTTCATCATCTGTTCATGTGCTTATTTGCCATCCATGTATCTTCTTTGATCAAGTACCTGTTCGAACTTTTGCCTATTTTTTACTGGGTGTTTGTTTTCTTATTACTGAGTTTTGAGAGGTCCTTGTATATTCTGAATACAAGTCTTTTATCAGACATATCTCTTGCAAATACTTCATCCCAGTCTGTGGCTTATCCTTTTATTTCCTTAAACATGGATTTCAAAGAGATATTCTTAATACTGATAAAGTCCAATTTATCATTTTTTTCTTTTGTGAATCATGCTTTTGGTGTTGTACCTAACAAATTGCTACCAAACTCAAAAGTTACAAAGATTTTCTTCCAGAGATTTTATAGACTCAGTCTTTACGTTTAGGTCAATAATCAATTTTGAGTTAACTTTTATATATGATGTATGGATCAAGGTTCACCTTTTTTAAAATATGAAGATCAAATTGCTCTAAAACCTTTGTTTTTGAAAAGATGATCCTCTTTCCATGTCATTGCCTTGGCAACTTCTTCAAAAATCAATCGATGGCACTGCAAATTAGTACAGCCTCTATGGAAAACAGTTTGGAGATTCCTCAAACAGCTAAAAGCAGACCTACCATTTGATCCAGCAATCCTACTACTGGGTATTTACCCAAAGGAAAATAAGTCATTTTATCAAAAAGACACCTGCACACATGTTATTGCACAATTCACAATTGCAAAGCTGTGGAATCAACCCAAGTGCCCATCAATTCATGAGTGGATTAATAAAATGTGGTATATGTATACTAAGGAATACTACTCAGCCACGAAGAAGGATGACTTAATGCCTTTTGCAACAATTTGGATGGAACTGGAGACCATTATCCTAAGTGAAGTATCTAAAGAATGTTAAAATAAACACTACGTGTACTCAACTAAGCGATGAGCACACGTGTGCACAGAGGGAGGTAAAACTCAGTGGAAATAAAGCAGGGGGGGTGGGGGGAAATAAAGCAGAAGGAGATGGGCAAAAACCTACCTAACAGGTACAATGAACACTATCTTGGTGATGGGCACACTTACAACCCTGACTCAAGCATAACAAAATCAATCCGTGTAACCAAAACCATTTGTACCCCTGTAATATTTTGAAAGAATAAAAATAAAAAATAAAATAGATAAATTGAGCCAGCAGTGACGGTGCTTGGCTACTCCAGAGTAGTTAGTCCCAGCTACTTGGGAGGATGAGGTGGAAGGATGGCTTGAGCCCAAGGAGTTCAGTTTAAGACCAGCCTGGGCAACACAGTAATATACTGTCTCTAAAAAAATCAATTGAACATATTTTTTTCTAGACTCTTCTGTTCCACGGATCTATCTGTTTATTTTCATACTAATTACCACCCATACCATGTTTTGAATTACTGTAGCTATAAGTTCTGGAAATCAGTGTTAAGTCTTTCATTTCTGCTTTTTATCAAAATTGTTTTGGCTATTCTAGGTCCTTTGCATTTCCACACAAATTTTACAACCAGCCATCACTTACTAAAAAGTGCCAGCTGGGACTTTTTTTTGGGATTTCAATAAAAATTTCCCCTATATCTTTGGGGAAAACTGACAACAATGCTGAGTATTCCAATCTTTAAACACACTATCTCTCCATTTATTTAGGTTTTCTTTAATTTCTCTCAGCAGTGTTTTATAGCTTGCAGTGTAGAGGTCTTATTTTTTACGAAATTTATCCGTAGGCATTTAATATTTTTATTTAAACGTAAATTGTATTCTTTTTAAATGTCAACTTCTGGTTGTTCATTTGTTAGTATACAGAAATACAACTGACTTTTCCATACTGATCTTGTATCCTGCAACTTTGCTAAACACACTTAATTGTTCTAGTAGTATTTTGTAGAAATCATAGGCAATCATCTATGAAGAAATCATCTTCTTTTCCAATCTGCAATGTCTTTTACTTCTTATTCTTATCTTAGCACACTGGCTAGAATCTCCAGTACAATGTTGAATAGAAGTAGTAATAGTGGACTCTTGCCTTATTCCTCCTCTTAGAGGAAAAACATTCAGTCTTTCAGCATTAAGCATGATTTCAGTTATTGGTTTTTCATAGATGCTCTTTATTTAACAGACTGAGGAAGTTTCCTTCTTTTCCTAGTTTGCCGAGTTTTCATCAGCAAGGAATGTTAGATTTTATAAAATGTTTTTCTTGCATCTACTGAGTTGATCATACACTTTCTCTTTTTTACCTTGTTGATGTTGTACATAACAGATTTTCATATGTTAAACCAACTTTGGATTCCTGGGATAAACCCCCTTTGGTCATTGCATTTTACTGTTTTTATATTTTGTTGTATTCAATTTGCTAATATTTTGTTAAGAATTTTGCAACTATGTCCATGAGGGATATTGGTCTATAATGTTCTTTTCTGGGAATGTATTTGTCTGGTTTTGGTATCTGAGTAATGCCAGTGTCACAGAATGAGTTAGGAAATATTCCCTCCTCATCAACTTTATGGAGGAGTTTGTATAAAATTGGTATGACTTCCTAAAATGTTTGGTAGAATTCATCAGGGAAGCCATGGAGACCTAGTTTATTTTTTGTGGGATTTCAATTTCTTTCACAGATATAGGACTTTTCAGGATTTTTCTTCTTGAGTGAGCTTTGGTATTTTTGTATGTTCAAGGAATCTGCACATTTCATCTAGGTATCCAATGTACTGGTTTAAAGTAATTCATATTATTCTCTCATTTATCCTTTTAATAATTATAAGACCTGTAGCTTTGTTACTTCTTTCATTCCTGATACTGGTAATTTGTGTCTTCTCTCTCTTTTTCCCATCAGTCATGCTAGAGGTTTATCGATTTTATTGGTCTTCTCAAAGACCCAGCTTTTGATTTCACTGACTTTCCCTACTGTTTTTCTGTTTTCTACCTCATTGATTTTGGTTTTTATCTTTAACTCATTTCCTCTGTTTACTTTGGGTTTAATTTTCTTTCTTTTTCTAGTTTCTTTTTTTTTTTTTTGAGACAGAGTCTCACTTTGTTGCCCGGGCTAGAGTGAGTGCTGTGGCGTCGTCAGCCTAGCTCACAGCAACCTCACACTCCTGGGCTCAAATGATCCTTCTGCTTCAGCCTCCCGAGTAGCTGGGATTACAGGCATGCCCCACCATGCCTGGCTAATTTTTTCTATAGATAAATTTTTAGTTGTCCAGATAATTTCTTTCCACTTTTAGTAGAGACAGGGTCTCGCTCTTGCTCAGGCTGGTCTCAAACTCCTGACCTTGAGCGATCCACCCGCCTCGGCCTCCCAGAGTGCTAGGACTACAGGCGTGAGCCACCGCGCCCGGCCCTTTTTCTAGTTTCTTAAGGTGAAAGATAAGAACACTGATTTGTGACTTGACTTCTCTAATATAGGCATTTAATGCTATGAATTTTCCTCTGAGTATTAACTACAATCCACAAATTTTGATATGCTCTTCATTCAGTATAAAATACATTCTAAATTCATCTTTGATTCTTTTCTTTGACCCATCGATTTCTTAGAAAGGTGTTAGTTTCTAAACATTTAGCAGTTTTCCAGGTATCTTTCTGTTACTGAATTTTAATTTAATTCCGTTTTGGTGAGTGTACATATTTTATAATAGAAGTCACTTTAAATTTATTGGCACTGTTTTATGGACCAAAATGTGGTCTATCTTAGTAAATGTCCCACATGCAATTGAAAAGAATGTGTATTCTGCTTGTATTGGATAGAATATTATATAAATGTCAATTAGGTTAGTTAGTTGATAGTGTGAACAGTGTTCTAAATCATCTTTTTTGTCTGTTTTATCATTATTGAGAGGTGAGGCATTGAAGTTTCCAACTATAAATGTGGATCTATTTCTCCTTTCAGTTCTATCAGTTTCTGATTCACGTATTTTGAAGCTCTGTTATTAGGTACATGTTTAAGACTAATAATTTCATTTGATGAATTGACCCCTTTATGATATTCTTTATTCCAAGTAATGTTCCTTGCTCTAATTTGTCTGAAATTAGTAGAGCTATCCCAGTTTTCTTCTGATTATAGTATTAGCATGGAATATCCTTTTCCAGCCCTTTACTTTTAGCCTATTTGTATCTTTTATACATATAGTAGGTTTCTTGTAGGCACCATACAGTGGGTCTGGCTTTTTAATTCAATCTACTAAGTTCTGCCTTTTATTTGGAGTGTTTAAACCATTGATATTAAATGTGATTACTGATTACTGTTCTTCATTTCCTTTTCCCTCTTTTTCTTGGATCTCTTGGTTTATAATTATCAAATTTAGAAAATTTTTGGCCATTATTTCACCAAAAAAATTTTTTTGCACCCCCTTCTGTCTGCAAGACTATAATTACATGTCTATTAGGCCACGTGAAGTTGTCCCACAGCTCACTGATGCTCTATTCATTTTTTTCTGGTTTTTTTTCTTTCCTCTTTGAGTTTATTTTGGATAGTTTATATTGCTATGGCTTTAAGTTTTCTAATCTTTCCTCCCACATTAATTTGCTATTAATCTTATACAGTATATTTTTCAATTTGGGTTGTATTTTTCACGTTTGTATTTAACAGTCTTAATCTTTCCTCTCCTTTCCAGAACATATGGAATATAGTTATAACTGTTTTAATGTCTTTGTCTACTAATTCCATCATCTGTGTCATTTCTGGGTCTTTTCCTATTGATTGATTTTCCTCTTTATGGGTTGTATTTTTCCCACTTTGCAGGCCTGATAATTTTGACCAGAGGCTAAATGTAAACTTTACCTTGGTGAGTGCTAAACATTTTTGTATTCCTATAAATATTGAGCTTTGTTCTGAGATGCAGTTAAGTTACCTGGAAACAGTTTGATCCTTTTGAGGCTTTAAGTTTTGTTGGGGTGATCAGAGTAGAATTCAGACTAGGGCTACATTTGCCCCACTGCAGAGGCAATACCCTTCTGAGTACTCTACCCCATGTCCTGTAACTTACGAGGTTTTTCTGATCTGGATGGTAGAAACACAGACTATTCTTGACCCTGATAAAGAATCAGGGATTGTTCCCTCCAAGCCTTTTGGGTGATTCTTTCTTTGGTTTTGGGTAGCCTCCACACAACACATTCACTGATCAGTACTCATCTGAAAACTTAAGGAAGATTCTCTGCAGACCTCCGATGCTCCCTCCTTGTGCAGCTCTTCCCTCTCCAACTTCTCCAAACTCTAGCCATCTTAGCCTCCCTAGACTCCAGCTCCATTTCCTCAACGCAATGAGACTGCTGGACTCTGCATAGGGTCCTCCCTTATCCTGCAGCCTGGAACTCTCCCCAGGCTGTAAGCTAGTACATATAATTATAGGCTTCACCTTGTTTGTTTCTGCTTTCTCCAGACGACTGTCCTGTATTGCCTGTTGTTCAGGGCATGAAACTGCTGCTTCATCTACTCTGTCTGGGGCTTTTGTTTGTTTTGTGATTATAGCCAGGAGAGTAAATCCAATCTCTGTTATTCCATCTGTGCCAGAAGTACAAGTCCATGAGTACAAGGAAGAAAGAGTAAAAAGGCACAGGTTTCGTAAGTGGAGTTTCAGTAGGGAAAAAATTATCTTATAAAATAAACACTGTTTGAACAAATGTTGACAGTCTGAAATTTGAAGGGTATAGTTTTTCCACGATGCTACAAAAGTGAAAGCCTATAACTGATAATAATAAATCTCTCTCCTAAAATGGCAGATACTTTATTTTAAAACGGTAGTCAAAACGATGGTTTTGTGCATATTTCTGAAAGTCTAATTGCGGCATCTTATTTTATTCCTTTAATGTATATAAAAATGTTTATTTTAAACCTTACTAGGAAATGAGAATGAAAAATTGTGATTTTACATTTCAAAAGGCCATTAATAAATAAATACTATAATAAAAATCTGAGTTAACCACTATTTTTTCCCCTTCTTTTGATTAATTCAACTGAAAAATATGCAGGAGAAATCATCTTCAAAGCCACAATGCTAAAAAAGTTAGCTTTGGTTGACACTGGTATTAATAGACTCTAGCAGGTCTTTAAGATTTTCTTTTGTTTTGGAACAAACATCAAATGTCCACCTCGTTGCAGTTGCTGTCACTACAGAAAACCCTGCTTCACAAAGCTAGGATGTTGGAAATGGAAGCAGGCTCTTCAGTGCTTTTGTGGCAATCTCAGGATATTCCACCTTGACTTTGATCCAGAACGTATGGAGATTTGAAGCTGTCTCAAACATACTTTTAAGGTCACTATCATTTGCGATCTCAGGCAGTTGATCCACCTGGCTTATTCACAAATGGGTTGTGGGTCTATTCCTTCCCAGTTTGGGGGTCTTTTCTGGTTGGGAAGTAATGCTCAAACTCTTTTTGAGCTGGGAGAAAGAAGGCCCTGGCTCAGTCTCTTTCAAAATCTCTGCTAATGTTTGAAACATGTCAAAAATCCCAATGTTCACTCATCGCCCCCATAATTCCAGTTTGGCTTTGAATGCAGCCACTTTATCTGCTGACTTGAACACAGTTGTCAGTCTCCCCAGAAGTGAAAGACTGAGTTCTTTGAGCAGGTTGAATATGTCGCACAAGTAAGCAAGTTTTGCAGCCCGTTCTGTGTCACGGAAATGTGCTACTGGTGGTGACTGTTTTCCTAAAAGCAATCTCTGGATCGGCTCTCGTAACTCAGAAACTCTGGCCAGTGATCTACCTTTAGAAAGCCATCTCACTTACGTGTATAAGAGAAGACGTGTGTGCTCTGCGTCCAGCTTCTGACAGAGCTGTGCAAACAGATGTGAGTTGAGGGCATGTACTTTAATGTGGTTGATTAATCACATCCTGCAAAACGTTGTATAGTTCAGGTGACATTTTTCGGCTAGCCAGCATTTCTCTATGGATGACACAGTGTGTAGACTCACATTCAGAAGCTACCTCCTTGACCTGAGTAGTGAAACCAGAAACCTGTCCAGTCATGGCAGCTGCTCCATCCCATGCATATACTGACACAAAATGACCAATTCAGTTTCCTGATATGTGATCATTCAAAGACTTGAATAGTTCTGCACCTATGGTGTTGGTTGACAGCAAAAGTCACATAACATATCCTCATGCACGTCCTCCTGAAAAACATACCGCACAAAAACAAGCGTTGTTGCCTTGCTGTCAACATTGGTAGACTCATCAACCTGGATTACCTACCACGGTGACTCATTAATCCTCTCTAACAATTGTGCCTCAGTATCCTCTGCTATTTCATCAATTCATCTACTTACGGTGCTAGCCTAAAGAGGAACACGTGCCACCTTTTATACTGTAGGCTCTCCTAAAAGTTCACAGCAAATGTCCTTAGCAGCAGGCAGGATTAACTCTTCACCAACAGTAAAGGGCTTCTTAGCTTTAGCCATGCGGTTAGCCATTAAGCATGATGCTCTCTGGTGGCCTTCAATAATTGCTTCTGTTCTTCATGTTCACATTTTTTTTTTAAAAAAACTCCAAAGGCTTGTCTTTTAATGCAGGGTGTTGGTCTTCATGCGGGAAGCAGTTCTGAAGGTTTCATGGCTTCACTGGATACCCGGTCACCACATATTACACAAGGCGGGCTTGGAGAATGTGAATCACCTGCTGCAATGAACTCATAATTTAAGTAGGACTCTTGGTATTTTCTTTTAAACGCAGCTTTCATTTTGTTGGCAGTCTTAGAGTCTCCTGCTGTCTCATCATTGGGTCTTTCCCCCTTTTCAAAGAAACTATCCAGCGATGTTTCTTTTTTATTCATTTTTGCTAGGGTTAGCTTGTGGGCTTACCAAAACTGTGACCGAGACAAGTGCACAGTGCAGGAAAGAGGCGTGGATGGAAGTGATAAATAAAATAATGGGCGAGCCCCTCTTGGACTAAAATAAGTGTTGGATTCTGACTTAAAGCCTGCCACCAAATGTAGCTGTACAATTGAAGTACATCAACTCACTTGCCACTATAAAGCCTGCCACCAGATGTACCTTAATTGTCACTTGCCATTCACTGATAGGGTTTTTTGTTTGTTTGTTTGTTTGTTTGTTTTAAGACAGAGTCTTGCTCTGTTGCCCGGGCTAGAGTGCTGTGGTGTCAGCCTAGCTCACAGCAACCTCAAACTCCTGGGCTCAAGCGATCCTCCTGCCTCAGCCTCCCGGGTAGCTGGGACTACAGGCACGCACCACCACACACGGCTAATTTTTTTTTCCTATCTTTAGTTGCCTAGCTAATTTTTTTTTTCTACTTTTAGTATAGATACAGTCTCACTCTTGCTCAGGCTGGTCTTGAACTCCTGACCTCAAGCGATCCTCTCGCCTCAGTCTCCCATGGTGTTGGAATTACAGGCGTGAGCCACTGCGCCTGGCCAACTGATAGCATTTTTATGAGAGTCTGCAAGCAACTGATTTATTATGGTCTCTATGCAGTCAAACCTCTCTGCTAATGATAATCGTTATTTGCAGCAACTCCCCAGTGCTAGCATCATGGCCTCAGCTCCACCTCACATCATCGGGCATTCGATTCTCATAAGGAGCACACAACCTAGATCCCTCGCATGCACAGTTCACAGTAGGGTTTGCGCTCCTGTGAGAATCTAATGCCACTGATCTAACAGGAGGTGGAGCTCAGGCAATGATGTGGGCAAAGGGGAGTGACTTGTAAATACAGATGAAGCTTCCTCCTGCTGTGTGACCTGGCTCCTAACAGGCCACAGACTGGTACTGGTCCTCTGCCCATGGGTTGGGGACTGCAGCCTTATCAAATATGTCTTTCGCAAATATTTTCTCTCAGTCTGTGGCTTGGCTTCTCATTCTCTTGAAAACAGTTCTTTTTAGCAACACTTTTTCATATACATTTTTCGTATAGTTGCCATTAGTGTACACATTTTATATTCTGCTTCTTCCAACTTAACACTATAGACATTTAAAAATGTTACTGCTGTCCTCATTACCATAAGTTTAAATGACTACATTATATTCTACTGGATGATCCCCAAACTGATCAATGAAATCCATGCCAAAATCTGAGCTGCCTTTGTTGCAGAAATCAACAAGTTGATCCTAAAATTCATATGGAAATGTAAGGGACCCAAATAGCCAAAACAACCCTGAAAAGCACAAAGTGGTAGGACTCATGCTTCATGGTTTCAAAACTTAACTACACGAAGCTACAGTAATCAAGACAGTGTGGTACTAGCATAAGGACAGACACATAGAGCAATGAAATAAAATTGAGAGTCAAGAAATAAACTCTTACATAACACTGTTGTGAATATTTTTGTGTCTACCTTTTTATTATATCATATAATTAAGAGTATGGGTTCTTGAAATAGTCTGCTTGAGTGAGAATCAGCTTGACAACATAATTGTATGATCTTGAGCAAGTCACTTAACTTCTTTGTGCCTCAGTTTTCCCATCTAAAACATGAGGTTAACAGTATCAACACCTCTTGGGATTCTTAGGATTAAATTAAGTAATGCACATAACTGGCTTTGCATGGTGCCTGTCACATAATCAACTTTCAACATTAGTAGTAGTAGAGGCTGTTGTAATTGTCATTCTAGTTTGTATTATTTTCTTAAGATGACTTCTAGAAATGGTATGATTGGGTTAAAAACCATGAATATTTATGCATCTGAATATATTTCACCAAACTACATCTCAAAATGGGTACACCAATTTTTGGTGCCAGTAATAAGGATATGAGAGAAAAAGGGTTCCTACGCTGTCATC
>NW_012148041.1:1562229-1562883 GCF_000956105.1 Propithecus coquereli
CCCCCCCCACTACATTTTTAAACAAAAATTAACTTTTTCAAAATCAGCCCCTTCTCAATTTACTTTATAATCTGTATTTTCTGGCCATTCTCCAAGGTTTACAACTTTAATATAATTTTTATACATTTAATCAATAGGACCTACCAATTATTCACTGTTTCCTACTATCTTACTTTCCAACTCCATAGCTAGAACCATATTCTAGGTTTTCTCCATTTCCTTCATGAACGGTTCTCCAGCTGACCTGCCCACCTTCAGCCTACTCACTCACTCCCACTCATTCCATGCAAACTGCCGTGAAACCTCTCTCACACAGTAACACTCACCACATCATTCCCCAATTTAAGGACTTCAAAAGTTCCCCAGCACAACAAATCTAAACTTCTTGAACCAGCACTCAGGGCCTCCTGCCCCTTTAGAATATCACTAGGAAATGTTTATCTTGAACATTCTAAGATAAAAGCCTAGAAAACCAACACCTTGATCTTCCACATCTGAACTGTGCAATGCACACTACAGGTCTGCAGAGGACACAGCACACCATCATCCACTTAATTCCAACTGATCACATCGGACCATGGAAATACAGTCCCCAATTCGCAATGGTTCAACCTAAAATTTTCGACTTTATGATGGTGTGAAAGCTAGAAACCA
>NW_012148041.1:1562933-1564844 GCF_000956105.1 Propithecus coquereli
TAGCCATCTCATTTTAAGTATTTATTCATTTTTGCTACTTTTACCCCTTAGCAGCTTGAAAGCCAATCATTTTCTAATTATCCTAATCAATCCTGCACATCCTGATAAAATGTGAAATGTGTGCAAGATCCTATTCTAGGGGATACAAAGGGAACTGAAATAAGTTAGCCCAAGGATTATCTGTGAGGTAAGGCAAAGAAACATTTTAATTCGAGATAATTATGATTAGATATAAGAGAACAACAAAGCGTTTATACGGGTCTAGAAAAAGGAAAAGATGGCAGTGTTTGAGCCGGTTTTTGAAGGGGGCATAATTTCAGCTGGGAGGGGTGTGGCAAGAGTAAAATCAAGGCTGGTAAGAGGACACATTTCAGACCATGTGGCTTGAGTACAAAGCGGCTGGGGTATGGAATGGCGAGAGCAAGAGCACGAAGAGGACCCTCTGAAACAGCCAGTGGCCACGTGAGGGGAGGGGAAGGTTCCTCACAGAGCAAACTGTGCCGAAAGACACGAAGACACGAATCATCGTGACCCATCCAGGGAACTGAATGTGATCCAATTTGGCTAAAGTGAAGGGTACATGTGGGAAAGGAGCAGATGATGCTAAACAAACAGGCAGAGGCCTGACTGTGAAGGACCTTGTGTGCCGGAATAAAGCACTTAGACTTTATTCCAAAGGAAGCAGGGAACCAAAGCATTTTTAAGAAAAGAAGTAACAATCAGACTAGCTTCTGAAAAATTACTCTGGCAATACTGCAGTGGTTTCTCACCTCATGAAGAATAAAATCTAAAGCCGTATGTTTGAAACTCCACAGATGCTGATCACTGGCTATCTCTGAGATGATTTCTTACCACTCTCCCCTCACTCAGTGGCCTTCTTGCTGTCCCCTCCAACATGCCTCTCCTCAGGGGCTTTGCACTTGCCGTCCCTTCTACATGGAACTCCTCCCCAAGGTAACTGCACAGCTTGCTCCCTCACTTCCTTCGGGTCTCTGTTCAAATACTTTCTTATCAGAGAGGCTTTTCTTGTTACCTGACATAAAAGAGCAAGAAATGACTGTAATCAGCCCCACTGTTTTTTCTTCCACTCGCCACCTGGCACACATATTTACAGTATTTGCCTATTGCCTGTCTTTCCTTGCTAGAATGTAAGCTCTATGACGGATCCTTTAAATAACCCTAAAATATTGGAATTGTTATTACTGCTATGTCCGGACAGTGAAACTAAGGGACAGAGAGGTTAAGTAACCTATCCATGGACATACTACAGTGAACAGTGGAGCCAGACAGAATCACTCCTGAGCCTGCACTCGAACCATTTCACACATTGACTCTCCAGTAGTGTCACAGGTCCCTGACGGTGATTCTACATAAACTTCTTGTGAACAGGCTGACAAACACTAAGACAGCAAAAACTGAATTCGCACTATGTCCTAAAAAGATTCTTTCTTTCTTTTTTTGAGACAGAGTCTCGCTCTGTTGCCTGGGCTAGAGTGCTGTAGTGTCAGCCTAGCTCACAGCAACCTCAAACTCCTGGGCTCAAGCGATCCTCCGGCCTCAGCCTCCCGGGTAGCTGGGACCACAGGCATGCCCCACATGCCTGGCTAATTTTTTCTATTTTTAGTTGTCCGGCTAATTTCTTTGTAATTTTAGTAGAGACGGGGTCTCGCTCTTGCTCAGGCTGGTCTTGAACTCCCGGGCTCAAGCAATCCTCCCGCCTCAGCCTCCCAGAGTGTTAAGATTACAGGTGTGAGCCACCGCGCCCGGCCCTAAAAAGATTCTTATAATTTATTAGCCAAGTTTTTTAAAGCCAGGAAACACTTTTTTTTTTTTTTTTGAGACAGAGTCTCACTCTGTTGCCCGGGCTAGAGTGAGTGCCGTGGTGTCAGCCTCGCTCACAGCAACCTCAAA
>NW_012148041.1:1566590-1567334 GCF_000956105.1 Propithecus coquereli
TTATATGAGATATTCAATACTTTATTATAAAATAGACTTTGTTTTAGATAATTTTGCCCAACTATAATGTAACACTAATGTAAATGTTCTGAGTATGTTTAAGGCAGGCAAGGCTAAGCTATGTTGTTTGGTAGGTTAGGTGTATTGAAAGCTTTTTTTTTTGAGACAGAGTCTTGCTCTGTCACCCGGGGTTAAGTGTCATGGCGTTAGCCTACCTCACAGCAACCTCAAACTCCTGAGCTCAAGCAATCCTCCTGCTTCAGCCTCCTGAGTAGCTGGGAATACAGGCACGTGCTACCATGCCCGGCTAATATTTTCTATTTTTTGTAGAGACGAGGTCTCACTCTTGCTCAGGCTGGTCTCCAACTCCTGACCTCAAGCTATTCTCCCACCTCTGCCTTCCAGAGTGCTAGGATCACAGATGTCAGCCACCACGCCCAGCCTGAAAGCATTTTTGACTTAAGATATTTTCAATTTACAATGGGTTTATCAGGATGTAACCCCACTGTAAGTTGAGGAGCATCTGTATACTACTTAATCTATCATCTTCTGAGTATCTCCCTTCTAATTCACAAAATTAATGTAATCAGAAAAATAACACTATATATCCTTATTAGAGTACACATTGGTACAATATTTTTAAGGGTGAATTTGCCAATATCTATAAAGAGCTGAAGGTGCAAACATCCTTTAGCCCAACAATATCACTTTTAGGAAATGACCTGGAAGGTATTTTTACAGAAG
>NW_012148041.1:1567384-1568428 GCF_000956105.1 Propithecus coquereli
TTTTTGAGACAGAGTCTCACTCTGTTGCCCGGGCTAGAGTGAGTGCCGTGGTGTCAGCCTCGCTCACAGCAACCTCAAACTCCTGGGCTCAAGCAAACTCCTTCTGCCTCAGCCTCCCGAGTAGCTGGGACTACAAGCATACGCCACCATGCCCGGCTAATTTTTTCTATATATTTTTCGTTTTCCGATTAATTTCTTTCTATTTTTAGTAGAGGCGGGGTCTCGCTCTTGCTCAGGCTGGTCTCGAACTCTTGAGCTCAAACAATCCACCCGCCTCGGCCTCCCAGAGTGCTAGGATTACAGGCCTGAGCCACCGCGCCCAGGCAACATTTTTTAAACGATAATTAAAATGCACAAGGTATCTGGACTTTTATGCATTCAAAAATTAGTCATATTTTTGTTTTAGATCTATGATATTCAAACAAGATGAAGAGATTTTATGAAACTAGAAGGAATACAACATATGATACCAAAACTACTTTTCCAAGACCCTTTTTCAAGTTTCATATTCAGTTCCAGGAATAAAGCTTAATTATATCTTTAAAATAAACATCAGCATTTTCTGAGGTACCATCCCAAAAGAAAGAACATGGTGTCCACCAGGAAAACATCCAGTCAATATGGTATCACATGTGGAGTTAAAAAAAATTAAAGCGAGGTCTCAGAACCATTTCTCTTGATTCTTCCTACTTCTCAGATCACTTTCTTCCTTAACTTTCAATCCCATCTCCCACTATCGTGAGTATCCCCTTTTCAAATTGTCGTTCTCAATCAACAGCTTCTCCCCCGTCAACCACGTCATCTCAGAATTCATCTACTCTTAATTTCAACTACTACCGCTATTAGGATAACTCCCAAATCTAGTCGTAATTTCTCCCTTTCCCCTTCTCCAGTCTTTGATCTATTTCTAATTACCTTGGCTATAGGTAACATCAGAATCCTTTGATCTCACATTTTTTTTAATTTAATTTTTTTTTTATTTCAGCATATTATGGGGGTACAGATGTTTAGGTTACGTATGTTGCCCTTGCGCCCCCCCCCACT
>NW_012148041.1:1571476-1571837 GCF_000956105.1 Propithecus coquereli
CAATGGTATCACTGCACTCTAGCCCAGGCAACAGAGCAAGACCCTATCTCAAAAAAAAAAAAAAAAAAAAGTGCTTGATGAGAAACTCATCCATTCGTTTGACAACTATTTATAGAAAACTTACTGTGTGTCAAGCATTATGCCTGATGACCTAGTTCCTGCTCCCAAAGAGCTTACAGAAAGGCCTTTTGGTCTCTATTTTTCCTATTGCTCCTATAAGTCTGTGTTCTCACTATGCCAATTACGCCTAGGGCTCCTAAAAAATAGATACAAGTTAATAGAATCATTATATCAAAAAAAAAAGGCTTTAAAATGATTAATCCCTATTTCCTCCATAATTAATTTTTAAAGTTATTAGGAG
>NW_012148041.1:1576098-1577787 GCF_000956105.1 Propithecus coquereli
CACTCATTTTATAATTAGAGTAAAACATGCCCAATATTAAACAGCTTAGTAGCAACCCTTGTGCATCGCATTTCAGTGTCTATTCCTACCTCAACAGGCTTCCTAGAGACGGTATATTTTTCTCCTCTTTTTTCCACCCTTAATATCATTAAACTGATTTCCGAATAAGCATTTCAGAATCCCCGTATTGTTTGTAGTTCCCTTAGAAGAAAATAATCAGATATTCTGAGTTACCTAGAGCAACATAGGATTCCATTCTCTTATCCCCAAAGTCAGTAATCTTAAATTGGGTCTTGGTTCCTACCAGGAGGAAATTCTAACATTTCCCAGAAAAGCAGAAAAAAGATCTCTATAAGCTGAACAAAAACAAGCCAAGTTGGTAAACAACCCCCCCATGTGGAAAGGAATCAGGCCTGAGACCCCGGGAAGCTAGAGAACCACTAGTGGGAAGTACAATGGATATCACTTATTTTCTCCTTTCTATTTTATATCCTCCCAACTAACCTCAGGCTCTTATCTGTCTGACAAACTTCAATTCCCGAAGCCTGTAAAGAGAAGGCAAAGCAAGGAAATAGAATACCATGTCACTTTCACCAAAGGTGGATTTTTAAATGGGAATTATCTTGGTCAGGAAGTATGGGACCAGGGATAGGAGAAGAGACTTCAAGTGAACCCACAGACCTGTACTTTTGGCCATAAAAACTCTAGAAAGTCCTGCAAATGTGCTGTATACACTCACTTCAGCATTTCCCCTACTACAAAGCACTCGCAGACATTCTGGGCTGGCAGGAAGTCATCCTGGGCCACATCTGTAGTCTAAGAAACTCTGCTGCTCAAACCCCTTGAAAAACTGTGGGCCCTGCCAGCCACCATTCACCAGGTTACTTGAGCTGAGTGATTCGGCAACCATCCATATCACCTTGGTTTAAATATAATTATTACCTAGGCCTTAAAAATTATGCCTCTGCCTATAAGGCTGACTTGAAGCCTTCTCCAGAAGGGAAGAACTGTCCTATTTTACTTCAGGAACATTTCTTAGTCTTAATATGTATAAAGTTTTTTAGACGTTAAGGATGACTTCCTGCTTTAATATGTTAACCAAATTAGGACAAGTATAACACAAATGAAAGGGACAAAAAGATAAAGACACATTATAAAGTTAGAAACAAAGGGATTTAGTGACTCACTGAGCTTCAGAAGTAAAGGAAGAGTCAAAAATGACCCATAAGAACAATGGAGTCATTAACAGCTGAAGAGGGAAGTCAGGAAGAGCAGCATTTTGGCCGGGAGGTGCAGGAGGGGAGTGGCGGAGATGTTGGTATACAGATGCTACAAAGATGGTATTAATATTTACATAAATTTCATTTCAAGACATAGGTGAAATTTTAGACCTCAAGTTTAGATATCGATGTAGATTTGGGGCCTAAAAAGGGGTGGCAGTTAAAGCATGCCAATGGCTGAGTTTTTAGAGGGGGGAAAAAAGGCAACAGAAGAATACTGAGACAGCTACATTCCTTAGATACTATACTAACCTAACTTTCCAGATGAATAAGTACCTTATTCTACAGATATTCCAATGAAAAGCTTAAAAATTAGTATTTCTTTTTATTTTCCAGGCTATGAATTGACAGAAAGAAAATAAAGATAAAAATGGTTTCATAATTACCATTTGTCCAAAGTTAATTCTCT
>NW_012148041.1:1577837-1579936 GCF_000956105.1 Propithecus coquereli
GTTTTAAGCATTATTTTAAGAATAGTGATGTTCACCCGTGAAATGTAATCACGGGCTTCTCATTAATAAGGATGGATTATTATCATATTATTCCTGGTAGTAAAATTTTTCATATTGGTGTTAAACAGCAATAGCAGAAAAACTATTGATAGTACTATAATAATTCCTACCCAGAAGGCTGAGAATCGCCCTACGATGACAGTAAAAAACAGCCGTATTTTAGCCCTGAAAGGTGCAGGCCTGCTCATTAATTAGCCGTGGATCTCGTGCATGCAACCTTACTTCTCTGCGCCTCAATTTCCTCATCTGTAAAACAAGATGGCAGGACTAAGGGATATTCCCCTTACTTCTTCCCATTCTCCCTCTCCCTGGTCTTTTCCACCTTACGGCTTTGTGATTTAGGATCTAGACTGGAGTTTTGAGGCTACAGAGAAAAACAGTAGCAGAAACCCACTAAATTTTGAAGAAAAGGAATAAGAATTATGTAAACAACTAGAATACAGAGAAAAAGAGAAAGTTAGCCAAGCATGCTTACAAACAGAAAAGAAATGGACAAACTACAGAGGTACAATGGTTCAAGAGAGAACACCATGACCTTCACTGTCAAAATCAGTTTGAACAGAAGTTTTGGTTATTTTGAAATCAAGAAAGATAGGGAGAAATGCTAGAGATGCAGACTTAGAAATATGATCTTTAACATGCAAGAGCCCTTGATGAATAACCCAAGAAATCTTCTCGAGTTCCCTCGGTATATGTGGAAGAGATGTCATACTCCCTGGCTTAACTCTGCGCCAACATAATCATCCACTGGTTTCCCACAGGTTATCCCTCTAGCCAATCTGCCTTTATCATTTCAAACAAACCTAGAGTATCTCCCCTTCATTACCACTCCATGTTCTCTCTGAAATGCATTCTCCCTTCTCTCAACTTATTCATAATAATTTATCAAGCTCTAGCACTGTTTAAGGAACCACTCCAAGTGTTTCACATGTATTAACTCATTTAATTCTCTCAACAATCCTAGGAGGGCAATTAAGTAGCAGAGCTGGGATTTAAACACAGACAGTCTGACTCCAATGAGCCCATCCACTTGCCAACTAGCCCATCAAAGCTCAGGTCAAGACTGTCACCTTCCTAAAGTTCTCATCTTAGCAATTATTCCTGCCTCTTGAGCCCTTGAGCAAACCACTCATTTGCCACTTACCATGGTTTCTAGGTCGCTATTTACCTTTTATGCATATGTTTTATCTTTTCTGAGACCCAGGATCGTATCCTATTTATTTTATAACATTACTTAAAACCTAACAGAACTTAATAAATATCTGGAGCACAGCAGTACTTACTAATGAAACTGTAATAGTATTTAGTATTTATTGAAGACATATATCAGGCGCTGACCTAAGTGCTCTACATGTATTGTCCAATTTAATCCTCGCAACAACCTTGAGGTAGGTATTAATCTTGTCCCTCACCCCATATTATACATGAGGAAACTGAGGCTTAGAAAAACCAAATATCTCCTCCAATATTATAAGGTGGTAGTGATAAGATTAAGTCTTACTTAAGAGTTTACTACACCATACTCTTAATCCCCAGCCTACCACAAAACACCTTGAAGGAAGAATCGGTCCTAACGATTCCATTCAATTTGCGTGTACTCAGTAGCAGTACTTTAGCATTACTGAACGCTGAGGATTCAGAATTAGAGGTAAAGCTGCTGCCTTAAAGAAACTCACAGTCCATTAAGACTTCAGGACCAAACATATCACTGGTAGAGTCATCATCATCACAACTTAAGACCTTAACTTATACTTTAGGAGTAAAATCAAAATAATCCTTGGAAATTCTCTTCCACACCATTCCTTCTCCCTGTAGGCTTGCCCACTCCCTTGTACCCTAGGACTCATCTCTCTAGTTGCTGTATTATAGAGTAGATGGGTCCCATTAATCCTAATAACTACTGGGATATCTGAATTTAAATCAGTGATAGCGTGGACCCAAGGGTCCATCTGATGAATTCCAGGCCCATAATGAAATATGGGTAATGAAGGACAGCTGGAAAAAGCAGCATCAAGAAAAAGCAAGAAAGTGGATACAAA
>NW_012148041.1:1579986-1580964 GCF_000956105.1 Propithecus coquereli
AGAGAAATGAATATATTTTATAACAGAGACAATAGCCTATAAGAATGCATAACATAATATTAAAGCTCCTCACAAGCTTCAGGAGACACAAATAAAAACTAGAATATGATAATAAATGACAGGAACAAGGTCATCAAATAATACATATAAAATGAAAGTGACAAAAATCAATTGTCCGTTTCTCTTTCTCAAGGTATGAGAATTGTGGGGTTAATACCTAAATAAGTTAAATTATAAAAAGCTTAATATTCTAATAATGAAGTTAACAAAATTTATTACTACATAAATTCAGAAGGAAAGGATAGTAACCAACCATAAATATCCAGTTTAACATTTTTTTCTCAAACAATAAAATAATTTAACATAAGAAAACATATTAAAAATAGAAACAGAAGTTCTAAAATATTACATCAAGGGGCTAAGAGAAATCTATACACACACACACAAATTCAGCCCTCACAAAAAAAGAAACCCCAAATCTAATTTTGAAGCATTTTTCTTTCCTCTTAATAGCATAATTAGAAGGTAAAATATGTTATAAAGAGCAATCATCCAAATACAAAACAAGTGACAGAACAGAAGAGGGGGAAAAAAATCCCCTTCTCCCTTCAGAAAAATGAAGACAGGAAAAAGAAACCAAACCATGAGAAATATAAATAAGTGATCTGATACAAGGCACTGAGGATATGGAAAAATTTTTTTGTATACACATTAGTGGATTATACAACCTCACAGTGTTTAAAAATGATTTAAAAAACTAGTATTTCAGTAAAAATGAATCTAATCCAAAAGCCTGTTTTAGAAGGAATGTGGCAGAATTTGCAGAGGTCCAGGGGATGTTCATGGTACCCAGGCCACTCTTTCCTTCTTTAATCATGGCAAAGCCTAACACTCTGGAAGGCCGAGGCGGGAGGATTGCTTGAGTTCAGGAGTTTGAGACCAGCCTGAGCAAGAGCGAGACCCCATCTCTACTATAAA
>NW_012148041.1:1589860-1591570 GCF_000956105.1 Propithecus coquereli
ATCACTAGAGGGGAAAAGTTAAATTTTTTTTAACAGTTATCATTGTTTAAAGCTATAATTTAAATAGATTTAATTAAAATCAAATCACACTATTGAGGCTATAGGAACACCAAAACTAGCAGACAGTGACAGATTCACTTTAGATTACCACTTACTGATGACCAAGAATAGTTTACATGTTAACAAGAACCAAACTTTCCTCTCTGTGATAAATAGCTCCACCCAAAAACAACAACCTGATTTGTTTCCCTGTTCTTCTGTCTGGTAAGTCCCAGGATAGTAAAACCTATACATGTCTGTGCAAAACCTAGCACACTGTAGGTGTGCAACTCTTAACAGGAATAATCACCGCCGTCAATTCCCAGAAAGCTATTGCTAGGTTTCAGTCTCATTCCCTAGGTGACGTGCACAGGGTAACAAAATAAAACAGGGTTTCCTTGCTGGCAGGTCTACCTTGAATCATTTTCAGGTTCCTGTTTCTTCTAACAGAAACATGCCGTCATGAAACTTCGGTGAAAAGCAACATAAATACGTGGATGTGGAAACAAATGACAGTCAACGATTCTCTTTTTCTGCATCATTATTAAACCACTGGTTAATTCCTAATGGAGGTACTTCACTTTTTTCAGATAACAAGATCATTCTCACTTTCAACAAATATAGCCTTTTTCCTTTATTAAAGTAAAATTTACATGCTGTAAAATGTGCAGATCTTAAGTATTCAATAAGTTTGAACAAATGTATATAACAATTGGTAAGTCTGCATACAGGTATATGGAAGTTCCTTGTACTAGTCTTGTGAATTTTCTGTAAGTTAAAAATTATATGAAAATAAAGTTACCTGAAAAGTGTATAATTGAATTACCATTTCCCAAGTCAAGCAATAGAATATTCCATCACTCCAGAAAGTTCCCTTGTGCCCCTTTTCAGTCAACCACAGTCCCTACCCACAGGTAACCACTGTCCTGATTTCTATCACCATACCTTAATTTTGCCTGTTCTTGTATTTTTCATAAATGGCATCATATAGCACATACTCATCTGTGTCTGGCTTTTCTTGCTCCGAACCCTATTTCTAAGACTCATCTACGTCGTCATGTGAATCAGAGGTTCATTCCTACTGTGAAAAAAAACTATCAACATTCTGCACTAGTCTTTTTGCGGGAATATACTTTATTCCTCTTAGTGCAGTAAGATTTCACTGGGAAAAAAAAATAGTTTCACAATAAATAAGCCTGGGAAATAAGGCAGTATAGACAGATACAGTTATATACACACATATACATACAGCAACTATGTATATAGTTATACAAAAATAGATACTTGATATTTACATATACATGTGTATTTGTGTGTATATATGCTCACATATATATGAACTTAAATAATTCTGAGAAGTCTACTTAGGGCCAATAAAAATATTTTTAAAAACCTTATAAACATTCATAGTGAAAACAAATCTAAAATGGGAAAGATGACCATCCCAATTTTTCTTAGCAAGTTTATGTTGTAACGTAAGAATAATTCAAAAGTGACACAAATTCCTCTCCATGTAAATTACCATTATGCTTCAATGAAACACCTTTTTACAACAAATATCTCCTACCAAACTAGAATTTCAGAACATTAAATGTAACCACCTACTATATAATTTTTATACTAGCAACAAAACCTAAAATATATATTAAGATTATGACTGTTTTATGTCTT
>NW_012148041.1:1592665-1603485 GCF_000956105.1 Propithecus coquereli
AATAGTTACGTGATTTACATACCATCATCCACCCAGTCTCGGATGAGTAAAGATTTAATTTTCTTTACACTTTTGGGGATACAATGTAAGAATTTTAAAATGTACTGTAGAAAAATTCAGAAATATAAAAAATACTAAAAAAACAAAATCTAATTACTAATCAACTAGATTAGAAAGCCCACATAGCTTCAAAATTATAAAATGTAGGTATTTAATTGTTCAGCATAAATTTATTACAGAATTTAGTGTGTCAAAATATGCACAATACAGATTCTTCTTTAGGAATTGTGAAACATTACATTAAAGGCCTATAGAGGATATTCTTAATGCCAGGTACAACATACATATTACTATTAAAGCAGTAATAATGTTTATAACAGTGTCATTGGATCTATCCTTGAATTTAGCTGTTTAAATAAGTCTTTGGGTTTTGTAGCTTTATTCATTTAAAAATATTTACCAGCACCACCACCCTAAACTCAAAAGGTGCTATACCTGAGGGTAAATGACTTAAAAACACTCCCAATGTTTATTGTGTAGTGTGAGAATTCAGCTTATGCTTAAATTTGAAACTGAAATGTGGTTGATAATTTTATGATACGGTCTACCACAAGTTAAAGTACATAAAAACCAGTAATTAAAATATCTAAAAACTGAATTTTAAAATGGGCTTTTGTGTACATAAATTTACACAAAAACATAAGTTTATGTGGCATGCTTACTCATCATCAAAAGATAAGGATTATAAACTCCCTAATTACAAACAGTAGTAAATATATTCCTGTACACTAAGGAGCAATTATATAAATGATCTAAAACAATGAAAGCCCCAGTCTTATAAGATTCCTTACAACTATTTATATAGAATAAACCCACTCTACATGAGGATGAGTCATTGTTCAACCAATCTACCCTCTCACTAAGCATCAAAAAGCCAACTCAGCTTTTAACAGCAGTAACTTCTACAGCTATACAAAGAGGATGTTCTTTCTTCTCTGCACTAATTCATTCTAAGCTGAGAAGCCCTTAGAAAACTAAACTAAACCCAAAATATACAATCTTTCCAATCCAAGAATAAACAGAAAATTGAAGATTTAATTATTGCCTTATCCAATATTTTAAGTTTTTCATGTTAAACTGATCAAAATTATGTCTAAAAAAAAATTCACCCAAAATTTCAATAACTAAAAAAATGAAAGATTTGTAAACATACTTGTTTTGTTAAATGTTGGGAAGAGAAAGGCCTCATAACATAAGCTTGTTGTTTTAGAGAAATAAAATAATTTTTAAGGCCATCTTTGATTTAAAAAAAAATCTCAAATGGTCACAACTACTGGTTAAAGAGTTCGCCTTTCAACGGTGAACTCTTATTACCTATTAGCTAACTCTAATCAGCAAAATAAATAAAATGACCATTCAATGCACCACTAATAATAAGCACAATTAAGTCAAAATGAGTAACTATGTTCTTAAGTTAAACTTACACCTCTGAAGTATAAATCATCTCCAATACAGATATCAAACGACGACTCATTAGAAGAAAAAAATTTTCTTCTAATTTTCAACAATTTTCAAATGTTTCTCACGAATGATGTGTTATTAACAACTCGTCTTAAAAATGTATTTTAAAAATACAGAATCCCTGTATCTTTCTACAGAATCCCTAAATTGGTCAGGGCTGTAATTGCAGATTGTTAAGCAGAGGTCAGCTGGGAGAGAAACGATCAGAAAACAGTAAATGAAAGTAGACAGAATAAAAATTTCCCACCAGAATAAGAGTATCTTCAAGTCAATCCTTGATTTTTAATTCAAGCAGCTACTATAATTCTGCAAAAATCCTTATAAGGGGAGGGGGACAGAACTCCCAGACTATTAAAAATACTTAACCAAAATATGGTTTAACTTTTCCCTTGGCCACAATCTAACAAAATGGTAAGACAATGAAAATAAACACTCCTGTCTACCCTCAGAGAGGCGAAGAAAGCTCCCATTCAATGCTAAGCCTTATTCCACTGGAAAACATACTCCTGAAAAGTAAATCCAAAACCACCAGCTCAAACTGCTTCATGCAGAATTTACTGAATGGCGGCCAAACGCTGTACACACTGTCCTGAACCACACTGAAGGATATCTAGAGTTCTGCATTCTCCACTTACAACTTGTACCTTACCATGCTTTTGCCAGCACTGCAGAAAACGATTTTGGAAATGAGACTAAAATGTTCCTCCTGGCTCGTTAATTGAAAAAAGGCGATCTACGCCCTGACCCTCCAATTTTTTTTTTTTTTTTAGCAATACTGGTTTTTGACTCCTATATTGTCGCCAGCACACCTTTTTGGCCGGTCAGTAAAGCGGAAGCTGTTTTAACGTCCCAGGACTAAACTGGGAACCCTAAAACAACTTTCAGCCGGCTTTTATCTGGCACCGAAATAATAAGAGAATGGCGCTGCACGGACGCCCTCAACAAGTGGCCGACAGCGGCGATGCTGTTCCCAGTCACCGTCCCAGGGCTGCAGGTGAAGGCGGGGAACGCCCATCCACACCCAGCAGGCGGCCACCCCGAGCGAGGCGGGCAGCGGCCGGTGGCTCCGTTATCCCCGTCCTCCGCCGGCCCGCCAGGTGAGCGCGTCTGCCCCGCGCCCGCGGCGTCCCGGCGCTCGGCGCACCCCGGGATCCAGTTCTCCCGCCGCCCGGGCCCTGGGAAGCCAAGTTTCGCTCCTGCTCGCGGCGGTGCTGCTCAGACGGCGCCCGGCTCTCCGAGGGTCCCGCCGCCTGCTCCGAGCGGCCGTGGTCCCTGAGCAGCCGGGCCTCAGGCGAGGAGGGGCCGCAGCCGAGAGCCGGAGCGGGACCTGTCACCCGGGCGGGAAACAAAAGCCGAATGAGGACGAGCGGGCGCGACCGACCTCGCCTCCGCGAGGGGGAGCGCGGCGGGGGCGGGGAGCGGCTCCCGCGGCCACCCGGCTCCGCGCCTCCCGCAGGGAGCACCGGCCCCGCGGCCCAGGCGGCGCGGCGAGGGGCTCCGCGGTGGGTCTGGGGCCCCCGGCGCGCCCACCGCGAGGCTTCCGCGCCCCACGCGCCCCGACGCGCCGCTCCCGGGCAGAGGAGCCGCGTGAGGGGGCGGGGAGGCGGCGCGGCCACGGCGGGACCGGGAAGGAGGGAATTCGGTTCCCGGGGCGCGCGGCCCGCCGCCCCATCCCTGCGGCCATGGCGCCGGTACCTGTCGCCGCGGGGCTCGCCGGCTCCGTCTCTCTCCGCCCAGCCCGCGCGCCGCTCCCCCTTCAGCCCGCCCCGCAGGCCGCCCGCGCGCTGGACACCGCCGCCCGAGACTGGCAGCGCCCGTGTGCCGGCCCGAATCCCCCGGGCAGCGCCCGGCGCTGTCCCGCCCCCACCGGCCGCAGGACCCGCTTTCCATAGGGCCCCGAGGCTGTCAGTCCGCCCCCAAAAGGCGCGCGGGCTGTGGCTCTGCCTGTCCGGATTGGTGGCCGCGCGCCGTCCATGGAAATAAGGCCCCGCCCCCGTTCATTTGCTTCTCCGCCTCCCCACGCCTGCCCACGTGTCTGGCCCTTGCCCTTTGTGGGGGCCTTAGAAAAGAGATGGAGGAAGCTGAGCGACATCCCCTCACAACACCCCTTACCTCCAGAGAAACTAATACCTAAACAAGCTAGTTGACTTTACATCTGTATCGCCTCAGTGAAGGCTCTGCCCCTCTCGTCTGCCCACCAGGCCTGCCCTGAGGCTGCAGAGGGGCAGGCCAGGCTGTTTGTGCCACCAGGTTAGCCCTAGGAAGCAACCCCGGGACTTTGACGGTCAAAGATGCCCAGTTGGGACTGGGGAAATCCCAGAACCAATTTAGCACATAGCACCTCTCGCTGGACACCCAGTGACTGTGAAGACCAGGCTTTCCCATGGCTTTCTATCTTTCAAATATGAGATCCCAGGCGATTAAGACAGAAAATGGCTGTTCTCCTCCAGCTCCAAAGGGGAGACTGCTGAGCGAACGCAACTTCAAGACGAGCCCCCTGCTTCCAACTAGATGGCCACCTCTGAGTCACTCCCACCTGGGAGCAGCTGGGCGTTAGGTAATGTCTAGCTCAACCCTCTCATTTTTCAGGAAACAGAAACCTAAAATCCCATAACTAGTTAACTATGGGACATAATAGTTACCTATGGAAACCTGGTGTCCCATAGCCAGATTGGAATCCATGTCTCCTGGCTCCAAATCTGTTCTCTTTGCACTATATCACATTTAAGTATTTATGAAGAGCCTCTTCCACAAATCACCATGCTGCCTTAAAGAGGTGGTGTCTGCAGAAAAGACAAATAAAGCCAGCACTGAAGGGCAGGGGCTCTGTCTCAGTCATTTGTCTATTCTCAGTGCCTAGAAGCCTCCCTTTTTACCAGCTGCCAAGAAGAGTCACTGAAACAATTTATTCATGCATTAATTCAGCAAGACAACATACATCAAAACTACTCTGTATACTAATCCCAATTTCTTAAACATCAACCATACTTAATAACGAGGTATTAAGCACTATGCTATGTACAGGGTATACAGAGGTAAGAAGACATTGTCCCAGTCCTCAAGAGATTCAGCCTAGGAGACAGCAACATCCACATAATATGTCAGTTTTCCTCGTTATAGGGGTTGGGACACATGTCTGCATAGGCAAGGCAGGGAAGGCTTCATTGAAGAGATCACCTGGCTGAGTTTTAAAAGATGGAATAGGTCAGACATAGGGCAGATGAGGAAGGAAAGGACTCCTGGGCGAGAGGTGGTAGCATGAGCAAAAAGCATGCAGACCTGGAAAAGCCTAGTAATTAAGGGAACATCAAGGAGCAGCGTGGGCAAACTGCAGAGAGCTGTGTGGACAAGTCACATGCTCTGGGACCAGGCTCTTCCAGGAGGAAGACAGAAAAGCATGGGAGGCTGCCAGGCTGTGTTGTAACACACCGCAGCAACAACAACAGGCCCTGTAGATACAGCTACGGGCTTTTTTTTTTTTTTTCCCTACACCAGAGTCTGTGGGGACAGTCAGTTCCACAGTTCCAATGGCAGCCTGGCTAGCCCCACTCACTCCCCCAGAAAACCACTCCAGTCACTGCACTTGCCCTTCTTGGCATTCGGAAACGCACGTGCTTGCATTTTCCCTAAACATTGCTGCCCTTTGGAATTCAAAGATGATGTGGATTATGGCTGTAGACACCTGGGTGTGGTATGAGCAGCCGTTTCCTAACGTACAGGGCCTGTCACCAAGTCTGGCTTCGTGGGCGTGTAACCTAAGCAGCTACACAGGGCCCCGCACTTACAAAGGCCCTTTGCTTGCTTTAATGCTCTGCTGTCCCTGTCTTAGTAATTTTTCAGCAAGGTGCCCTGCATTTGCATTTTGCACTGGGCCCTGCAAATTATGTGGCCTTGGGCATGCTTGTGGTACTGCTCAAACCACATCTCATTTTTAAAGCACGTGGCATTCACTAGGTTTGTTCACATGCGTTTTATCACATGATCCTCTCACAACGGCAATGAGGGGTAGGTCGGTATTAGTCTTCATTCTCATTTACTGAGAAAACTGCAGGTTGGCAACTTCGTCCAGGTGGCGCAGCTAGGAAGGGGCGGAGCTGTTCCGGAACCCACTCAAGCCCTTTTCCGCCCACGGTGAAGCCATCGCCATCTCGGTTTCGGAGTCCTTCCTTCCACAGGCAGCTTTGTGTGTTCCGGATATACTGTTTTAGGAGTCAGAGCACATGGTAGAGTGGACATCTGTCACTTCATGGCTTTCTATCACCTTTTGAATAGTTTTTCATCAGTTTTGACCAATTCTCAGCTAATATATGTTCAAACACTGTTTCTGTCTGTCTCCCTCTTTCTTTCTGGGGCTCCAAATGAAACACATTAGACGTTCTCACTTCATCCCTTTCTTCTATATTTTCTATCTTTTGTCCTTCCATGCTTTGTTCTAATAGAGTTTCTTCACGCTGTTTTTTTTTAGTTCACCAATTCTGATTTCGGCTTTAAAAAAAAATTCTCCTCTTAAACTCAACCATTGAGCTCCATTTGGTTATTCTATTTTTTAGTTCTAGAATTTGTATTTGGTTCTTTTTCAAATCTGTTATGCCACTTCTTATATCCCCTAGTACCCTGCCATAATTCTCAAGGTTGTCTCTTCTCTCCTTAAACATGGTAAGTATGGTTGTTTTATGATCTGTATCTGAAAGTTCTAGTCCGGAGTCCTGTGGGTCTGCTGCCATTGTCAGTTTTTACTCCTGGTTCTTCCTCGTGTTTTATCTTGTCATGTACCTGGCTATGTTTTGGACATTGTATTTAAAAAATCACTTGAGGTAACGATGATAATATCTTCTTCTGGAAGGATTTCCATTTGCTTCTGCTGGGCATCCAGGGACATTAGCAGTCTGGGATCACCTTAACCCAATTTCAGGACTCCAGACTTTCTGAGCCACCCAAATGACTTGAAGCTAGGCTACAGTCTATGGACGAGTTTGTTTATTTATGGTTCCTCCTTACTCTCTTTGGGGTTCCAGTCTAAGACTGGGAGTTCTTTTAGTTATAGAGTGTTCCATAGCAAACTATCCCAGAATTTAGTGGCTTAAAACAGATGTCAGCGGACTTTTTCTTAAAGGGCCAGATACTAAATATTTTAGATTTACACGCCATGCGATCTCTGTCACAACTCCTCAACTCTGTCACTATAGCACAAAGCAGCCATAGGCAATGCATAAACAAATGGCATGGCTGTGTTCCAATAAAACTTTATTTACAGAGCAGGCAGCCTGTCGGGTTGAGGATGTCAACCTGACAAAGAGCATCTATGAAAAACCCACGGCTAACATCACACTTGACAGTGAAAGGCTGGATGCTTCCCCCAGGAAACAACACAAAGACAAGATAAGGATGTCCACTCTAACAACTGCTATTTGACATTGTACTGCAGATCTTAGCCAGGGAAGTTAGGCAAGAAATACAGATAAAAGGAATCCAGACTGGAAAAGAAGACACAAATTGTCTCTTCACAGATGCATGATCTTGTGTATACAAAAGCCTAAGGAATCCATTGAAAACTATTAGAACTAATAAACAAATTCAGCAAGGTTGCAGGATATAAGATCAATAAAAAAATCAATTGTATTTCATACATTGGCAATGAACAATCCAAAAATGAAATTCAGAAAACAATTCCATTTATGATAGCATCAAAAAGAATAAAATACTTAGGAATATATTTAAGAAAAGAAGTGTAAAACTTACAAACTGCTAAACTTTGTTGAAAGAAATTAAAGAAGATCTAAATAATTGGGAAAAAACCCTATGTTTGTGGATCAAAAAACTTAACATTGTTAAGATGGCGATATGCCCAAATTGATCTTCTAATTCAATGCAATCCCCATCAGAATCCCAGATGACTTCTTTATATAAATTGACAAGCTGATTCTAAAGTTCATATGGAATTGCAAGGGACCCAGAATAGTCAAAACAATCTTTAAAAAAAATAAAAATTAAGAAAAACAAAGTAGGAAGACTGCAAAGCAGCAGTAATCAACACAGTGTGGTATTGGCACAAGGGTAGACATATAGGTGAATAGAATAGAATTGAGAGTCCAGAAATAATCTCATACATCTATGGTCAATTGATTTTTGACAAGGGTTCCAAATGTTGATGAGTGTTGGTGAAATTGGAATTCTCATGTATTGCTGGTAGGAATGTAAAATGGTGCGGCCTCTGTGGAAAATAGTTTGACAGTTCATAAAATGTTAAATATAGAATTACCATACGTTCCAGCAAATCCACTCCTAGACATTTACCTAAAAGAATTAAAAACAGAGACTTAGGCTGGGCACGGTGGCTCAAACCTGTAATCTCAGCACTTTAGGAGGCTGAGGCAAGAGAATTGCTTGAGAGCAAGAGTTCCAGGCCAGCCTGGGCAACATAGTGAGACTCCATTTCAAAAAAAAAAAAAAGAAAAGAAAAGAAAAATTAGTCAAGTGTGGTGGCGCATGCCTGTAGTCTTAGCTACCCGAGAGGCTGAGACAGGAGGATCTTTCAAGCCCAGGAATTTGAGGTTACAATGAGTTTTCACTGGGCCACTGCACCCCAGACTGGGTGAAAGAGTGGGACCCCGTCTCTAAAACAAAACAAAATAAAACAAAACTAACCAGGGACTTAAACAGATACTTGTATACCAATGCATACATCAGCATTATTCATAATAGCCAAAAGGTGGAAAACAACCCAAATAGCCACCAACTGATGAATGGATAAACAAAACGTGGTATATCCACACAGTGGAACATTATTACATTTTTAGCCATAAAAAAGAATGAAGTACTAATAGATGCTACAACATGGATTAACCTTGAAAACATTATACTAAGTAAAAGGAGTCAGTCATGGAAGACCACATATTAGATGATTACAGTCATATGAAATGTCCAGAATAAGGAAGACAGGAAACAATAAGAGATTAGTGATTGCTTAGGGGTGGGGGTAGAGGGGAAGGGAGGAGATAGGCAGGTGATAAGTGAAGGAAACAGAATTTCTTTTTATGGTGATAAAAATGTTACAAAGTTGACTGTGGTGATGCTTGCACATAACTGTGAACATGCTAAAAACCATTGAGTTGTACGCTTTAAATGAATGAATTATATGGTATGTGAATTATGTCTCAATAAACCTGTTAATAAAAATAAAAGTACAGGTAGTCAGCCACGGGCTATAGTTTGCTTCCTCCTGGCTTAAAAAACAACTATTATAGTGATTTGCTCGTGATGCTGAAATTTGGACAGAATTCAGCGGGGACACCTGGCGTTTAGTCTGTGTGGCATTGGTTGGAGCAGCCAGGGCTGAATGATCCACTTCCAAGGTAGCCTGGCCACAACTAATGGTGGCCAGAACCCTCAGCTCTTCTCCACATGGTGTCTCCATGAGGCTAGGTTGGGTTTCTCACAACGTGGTGGTCTCAAGGTAGTTGAACTTCTGAACTAGGTCCCTGCTTCCCCCAAAGGGCAAATATGGAAACTGCCAGGACTTCTTAAGGTTGAGGCCCATAACTGGCACAGCATCACTTCCACCACGTTCTTTTGGTTAAAGCAGGTCACAGCCCAGTCCAGGTTCAAGGGGAGGGAACTAACAGTGGTGTGAATACTCAGATACATGGTTGACTGGAGGCCACCAAGGTAACCATCTGTCACAGTCCACCCTCTGTCTCCTAATGACTCGCTTGCTCTCACATGCAAAATACACTCTCTGGCCTTTAAGACCCCCAAAGTCTCACCCTATTGCTGTACCAGGATTGAGCTTAAAGTCCATACTTGCCTCGTCTAAGTCAGATCCAGGTGTGAATGAGGCTTCTCAAGTGATGCTCCTCTCAGTCCGAAGACCTTTGAACTAAAGAGACAAGTTATCTGCTCCCCACACACAATGGTGAGGCGGGGAAAGGAAAATCCCAACACCCATTAAAAAGGAATTGGCAGCTATAGGCCCACGGCAATTCCGAAATCCACTTGAGCACAAATCGTTAGTTAGGTCCCGGTTCTCAGGGTAGCTGGACTTATTGCATAGCATTTGGCTTTCACCAGAGCCAAAATGTAGATGCTGCCTTCTTAAGGCTTAAGCCAGAACGGGCACAACATCACTTCGAGTATGTTCTATTGATTAAAGCAGGTCATGGGGCAGCCCAGAGTCAAGGGGAGTACATAGGGCATGAGTACCCATAGCCATGGCTCATTTGGGACCATCAAAGTAACAGTCTACCATGAGGGAGGTTAATCCGGGTCTCCAACCTTGGTAGGCCCTGAACTTCAATTTCGTACCCCTTAATCTCAAGAAGCTTTGAAAAGTGCAGCTCGGCCTCTCCGATGGCTCGTTTAGATTGGCACGCGCTCTTGGGCAAAAGCAGCCCCAAGTGCCGAGCTCCCCTCCCTGGTAGGGTTGAGAGATTTAACAAATAAAAATACAGGACATCCAATTGAATTTGAATTTCAGATAAGCAATAAATACTTTTTTAGTGTAAGTATGTCCCAAATATTGCATGAGCATACTTTGAATATGAAAAAAGTATTCGCTGTTTATCTGGAATTCAAATGTAACTGAAACAAAGAGTTAAAAAATTATTCATTGCTTATCTGAAATTCAGACACGAATTTAACTGGGAGTACTGTATTTTATCTGGCAACTCTAACCTCTCTGGACTCCTACAATTTCCTGTATCTTGATACAATAATTCCTCACTATCTCATTAGGTTTTTGATGCTTTTAAGATTTAAATCCCTGACATTCATCAGATGTCGGGCAGGTGGGAGCGGGGAGAAGGGGATGAGTATATTCACACCTAATGGATGCTGGGTGCACTGTCTGGGGGATGGGCACGCTTGTAGCTCTGACTCGGGCAGTGCAAAGGCAATATGTGTAACCAAAGTGTTCGTACCCCCATAACGTTCTGAAATTAAAATATAAATTTTAAAAAAATCAACAGAAAAAAAGATTTAAATCCCAACACATAGAAATGTTAAATACTCTTGGCAACGGGTACCCTAAATACCCTGACTTGATCATTATGACATTCTATGCATGTGACAAAATATCACACATACCCTATAATATGTATTAATATAATATTATGTATCAATAAAAATATTTTAAAATATTTATCTAGCATATGTAGTTGTCTTTGACTAGAGTATTGGTGTAAATTCTAGATGGCTTCAGATTTATATGGGACATTCCCCTGTTTTGCCTCTCAACCTAGAAGTCAGAACTCAAATTCCCAGCCTCCCTTGCAGCTAGAACATTGGCATGTGACCTAGCTCTA
>NW_012148041.1:1604745-1657940 GCF_000956105.1 Propithecus coquereli
AGTCGGAGACCAGCCTGAGCAAGAGCGAGACCCTGTCTGTACCAAAAATAAAAAAAATTAGCTGGGTGCACACCTGTAGTCCCAGCTACTCAGGAGGCTGAGAAAGGAGGATCACTCGAGCCCAGGAGTTTGAGGCTGCAGTGAGCTGTGATGATGCTACTGCACTTTATCCCAGGCAACGGAGCAAGACACTGTCTCAAAAACAAAAGAAAAAGAAATAGTCCTAACTATCTATGAACATTTCAGAGCATTGGGGAAACGTTTAGATATTCGATAAATAATGTTGGGAAAACTGATTAGCAGTCTAGGGAGCAGGGGATTGGGGGAGGAGCTAAATCCTTACCTCATTTCTTTTAACAAAAATACTCCAGATGGATCAAAGATCTGAAGGTAAAAGATGAAACTATAAAGATAATATAAGAAAACACGGGTGAGTTTACTTCTGAAAGCTTGCAGTGGGAAAGGCTTTTATAAGCAAGACATAGGAGACCATAGAGGAAAAGATTGACAAATTCGGCTTCCTAAAAATGTAACGCACTGTAAACAAAGTCAAAAGACAAATTACAACCTTGGAAAATATTTATAATACATATAACAAAGGGTCAATTCCTTAATACACAAAGAACTCTTACAAATCAATAAGACAATGCAAAAGAAAATGGGAATAAGATATAAATAGGCAGTTCCCAGAGAGAAAAATGAATGATTTAGAAATACATAAAAGGATACTTAGCCTCATTCATAATAAAAATAATGCAATTTAATATTATGATATATCATTTTTATCTATTTGATTATTTAAAAGTTTGATAATATACAATGTAGGTAAGCATTGGGAAATAGGAAATAGGGCATAGTGGGAAATAGGGCATAGCCATTTTCATTGGTGGAAGTGAAAATTGTATAACCTCTTTGGCAGGCAATTTAGCAATGTTTAACACATTTTAAAACCCACATACTCAATGACCCAATATTTCATTTCCAGGAATTTATTTTATAGCTATACTCCTACATGTTGGCAATGCTACATGTACAAGAATGTTCACTGAAGTATTTGTAACAGCAAGAAACTAAAGACAATTCAATCATCAGCAGCAGGAGATTGTCTTAATAAATTTTGGTTTTTCCATGCAACATATGCAACAATTTAAAAGAATAAAATATATTTCTATGTATTGACATGAAAGATCTACAAAATATATTATTAGGTGAAAAAACAAAGTGTACAACAGAGTACAATGGAGACTCCTATTTTTAAAAAATTATACAGAGAGAATAATATAATTAAAAAGTATATATATATGTGTATTGATATATTCCAATGGAAATCTATGGAAGGATATGCAAGAAACTTTTTTATTCTTGCAGACAGAATCTCACTCTTTTGCCCAGGCTGGAGTTCAGTGGCCCAATCAGAGCTCACTGTAACCTCAAACTCCCGGCTCAAGTGATCCTCCCACCTCAGCCTCCCAAGCAGCTAGGACTACGGGTACATGCCACCATGCCTGACTAATTTTTCTATTTTTTGTAGAGATGGGGTCTCACTCTTGCTCAGGCTAATCTCAAACTCCTGGCCTCAATCGATCCTCCCTCCTCGGCCTCCCAAAGAGCTAGGATTACAGGTGTGAGCCGCTGCAGCCAGCCCCAAGGAACTCTTAATGGTGGTTACTCCTAAGATGATGGGACCTGGCAACCTGGGGTAGGAAGAACTAGTTTTTATTGTATTTCTTTTTATATTGTTTTAATGCTTTACCAGATACTTGAATTACTTTCATAATTTAAATCACTGGTGAGTATGAAAAGACACTCGACCTAACTTGTAATAAGAGAAATGTAAACCAAAACCATTTCACACTTATCAGAAAGAGGTATCATTTTCTCACTAAGAAACTGCTAAAGTTTTGTAACACAGTGGCTTGGTCAGGGTGCAGGAAAAAATATTATTGGTAAGAGCAAAAATTGATGAAAGCTCTTCAGAAGAAAACTTGGCAATAATTTGCATAGTTTTGGTTGCAATAATTCCACTTCTGGGAATTTATACTACATAAATACACCCATATATTCCAAGCAAGTAGGTAGATATAAAGATATAGTTCATTGCAGCATCATTTGTAATGAATATAAACAACTTAACGTCTGCCAACTGGTTACATGAATTATGATATTGCTTTTGGATGTAGTGGTCAGGAAAAAAGAAAAAATACCTAAATTGTGGCTCATTTATACAATGGAATTCTATGTAGCATTTTTTAAAATGAGGCAAATCTATATATAATGTAACAGAGATTGTTTGTTATCCCCTAATATCCATGTTCCTCTTCCCCTCTGATTTTTGAGCTGGGTACACGACTAACTGGAAAAAAGAATAAATTTTCTAGCCTCCCTTGCAGCTAGGTGTGCCCCTGTTTTCCGGCCAATGGAAAGTAAGCAGAAATGTCATAGGAATTGTCCTTAAGGGGAGGAAGCTCATACGCCTCTTTCTTTTTCTTTTCTGCTGGCTAGATGCAGATATAATGACAAGAGCTCAGAAAGCCATATCGGACCATGAGGTAGACGCCCCATGTTGAGGATGACATAACAAAACTTGGGTCCCTAACAATTGTGGAATCCCAGTACTGCCTGGCTGTTTACCTCTGGACTTCATTAGAGAGAGAAATCAGTGTCTACTTTTGCAAGGCACTGATATTCTGAATTTTCTGTCATTCGCAGCTGAACCCAATCTTAAGTAGTCTTAACTAATACATATAATAATGTGGAATGAGTTCTGAGATAAATTGTTAAATGAAAAAAGCAAGGTGCAGAGCAATGTATACAATACAACACTATTTTTGGAAAAAAATACAGAAAAATATATCTGTGTTTGTATATGGCAGCCTTTTCCAGGAGATAGTGTTTGAATTTTTTGCCATGTGCAAATGTAACTTATTCAAAAGCTAACTTTAAAAATAATAAAAAATTTAAAACTAATAATAAAAATGATTTATATTTTTAAGCCATAATAATTTGATGAAACTATGGTTGATTTTCTCTTTCTTTCTTTTCTACACTTTTCATTTTCTAAGATATTTACATGTAAAATAGAACAGCCCCAGATGATAAAAATAATTTGTGCTTTAAGTATTTCTGTTTTGATGATATGCATCTCCTGTCATTCCTACGACCCCCACAGAGTCAATATATTGAACATAACACTTTGGACTTGCAAATCCATTCAACGATATATTGAGCACCTACCATCTATCGGGCACTGTTCTAGGTAAGCAAAATATTCAGGATGCGTTTGTTCATGGAGCTGATGTTCTCATGGGGCAGACAGGGTAATGTGATTGAAAGTGTTGAGGACACCATTAGAGAGGGTAGTGAGGGAAGGCCTTGGAGGAGGTGACACTTGTGCTGAGACCCAAATGACGAGAATTCCAGGAAATGTTCCTAGCACATGGTGGAGAAACAGAGGGCTGGTCAGAGCGAATGGGGAAGAGCATACGGCAGGGGGAGTAACTCAAAAAGGATAGGAGGGGCCAGTACTGGGTGCTTCAGGGAGAGATCAATATACGCCTCAACAGAAGTGCCAAAAATAAAAACACTGACAATACCAAGAGCTGGCCAAGATGTGGAACAATTGGAACTCTCATACTTTGCTGGTGGGAACATACGGCCACTTTGGAACACAGTTTAGCAGTTTCTTTTGAAGTTCAGCATACAGACATTTACCATACAACTCAGCAATTCTGCTCCCAAGACAAACAAAAACATGTGTCCACAAAAAGAGCTGTATTAATACAAGAGCGTTCACGGCAACTTTTTCATACTAGCCCCAAATGACAAACTATTATAATTTCCATCAACGGTAGAATGGATAAACAAATTGTGGTATGGCCACACAGTGGAATAAAGCACAACAATAAAAATGAGCAAACTACTAACACACACAAAAACATGGACAAATCTGAAAAATATTATGTTGAGGCCTTGGCTCGCACCTATAATCCCAGTGCTTTGGGAGGCCAAGGCAGGAGGATTGCTTGAGGCCAAGAGTTCGAGACCAGCCTGAGCAAGAGTGAGACCCTGTCTCTACAAAAACTAGAAAAATAAGCCAGGCATGGGTGGCACGTGCGTGTTGTCCCGGCTACTCGGAGGCTGAGGCAAGAGGATCACTTGAGCCCAGGAGCTTGAGGCTCTAGTGTGTTATGATTGCACCACCGCACTCCAGCCTGAGTGACAGAGTGAGACCCTGTCTCTAAAAAAACAAAACAAAAAAAACCATTATGCATTATATGGAGGAAAAGAAACCACATACAAAAGAATACATACTGTATGATTTCATTTATCTGAAGTTCTAGAAAATCCAAATCTAATCCACATTGACAGGGAGCAGGTTAGGGGTTACTTGGGCCAGGTGGGGATTGACTGTTGAAAGGAACAAGGGAACTTTTAGAGTGAAGGTACTGATATAAATTGTGATAGAGGTTACACAGGCAAACACATTTGTCAAAACTCATCAAACTGTACGTACACTTAAATGCGTGCATTGTACTGTATGTAAATCATGCCTCTGTACAGTTGATCTAAAACACACGCAGTGTGTGTGCATACTTACTAGTCTGGTTCACTATCTTTTTGTTTCTTTCTGTATTTTCTAGAGAGTAGCTTTCAAATAATAGTTTCTTGTCTGCTAATTTTTTCCCTTGATCCCCTGTACCAAAGTGAATTAGGCCTGTCACTCAGAATTTCAAACTCTTAAGGCTGACTCCGTCATCTCAGCCCTTGCCACAGGGGGATTTAAGAAAAGGCTTTTGCAGGATGGGGGGTGTTAGGAGAAAGCTCCAGAAGTGGGTAAGAAGGGCAAGATTGGTGGGCGGTGGGGGTGAACCTGGAAGTTCAAAGAGAATCGTTCAGGTCCTCACTGTTCCCCGGGAGCAGCTAGCTGGGCCTGGCACCAGGACAGAGCCAGGCTCTGTTCTGTAAGTCAATCCCCTCACCACCTGCCCCTTCCTTGCAAGGAGTCAGATCTGTCCCAGCCTAGTTCTCAAAGATCTGGGGGCGTCATGCACGGTTGGATGCTGCTCTCACCCTATCGTGCAAACAGCCAACTGGTCTTTCCCAAGCCTGGCGACATGCAGGGCAGTGAGCCGGCCACCCCTGGGGACATGCCGGGACACCAGTGCCTGCTCTTCCAGGACTCGGCTCTGGTGTCAGGAATCTGGCTGATCCTGGAGCTGAAGTTGGCCCAGTGCACTCCCCAAAACTATTTAGTCAGGTTTCATCACAGCTTCGCTTTCCTGTCCTGGCCCTGCGGGCACAAAGCAAAACTAATCTTATCCAAAGAAGCCAGTGTCAGCATAGCAGGCATAAGTGGGCAGTGGTGGGTGTGGAGGGTATTGCTCAGGTCAACAGGAACCACACCTGTGGGGAGAACCCTGGGACTAGAGAGGGACAGCAACCAAGGCCAGACCTGTGCCCTGGAGGAGGGATAGCCTCGTGAAATTCTGCCGCGTTACGAAGACCCTTGGTTACGGTGACCGCATTAGCCAGTGTTGGAAGCTGGACCACGTTCTAGATGTTTTGAGTGCCTTAACTAATTTAATCTTCAACAACAACCTTAGGCGGTAGATGCTATCACCCTTTGACAGTTAAGGAAGTCGAGGCGCAGAGATTAGATGACCTGCCCGGCTAGCAAGCGGTGAAGCTGTGGCTGACTCTCGCAGCCACGCCGCCTCTCAGAAGTGAGTGTCGGAGGCTGAAGCTGCTAGTTGGAGGGTGGGGAACCGAGAGTTAGATTGGAGGATCGGCAAACCTCCTGCCCTGAGATTCTCATTTGAGGGTTTCCCAGGCTTAAATGCTCAATTTGCATAAAGGGTAGCAGAGAATAGGAGAAATCAGCCACTTGTCCAAAACCGTATGGCCACCCAGGGTGGACGTGAAGGCGATGTCAGCCCTTGCCACTCCACCACGTGCCTGGTACCTGCCTCTCTGGTCTCATCACCCTGTCGTCTTCCCTCTCTCTCTCTCCTGCCTTCCTCCCCTGCCCTTCCTACCGCCAAATCCTGGGGGCCAAACATTTTGAGGACTTCCCTGCCCTTCTCCCTTTCCTCTGATTATCAAAATCTTTCAAGGTTCAGCCCAAATCTCACCTCTTCCAGAAAGCTCTCACGGACATGGTTGGAACGACTCTGTCCCTGGCCCATGTTCTGAGATGCGATGCACCCTCGGCATCAGTCACAATCCACCTTGCCTGAGGTCACTTCTCGGGGGTGTGTCTCCCCAGGGGCCTAACGCAGGGATTGCTCAGTAGGTAGATGACAGCCCATGGTTCAATAGGTTATTAGGGGGGTATGAGGACATCTCTCTTCCTTGATTTTAAAAAACTTAGGCTTGGAGATTCATGTAAATTCCATTTAAAAAGCCAGAAGATGTATGAGATTTTACTCTCAAAATTCATTTTCTTTAAAATATTCTATGTTCTATAAAAATAAAATAGCTTTGGCATGGCAGACATCTTACATAAATGAAGATGAGCCCTACTTCTTCATTCTATTCAATTTTAATGAGTTCGTTCATTCGTTCATCAGACATTAACCGGTGCTCGTTGCTCAAAGCCATGTGAGTGGGCAGATACCTAGGAAAGGGAGTGAGGCCGCAGCTCAGGGGTTAACTGCAGAGACTCTTGGGCCAAACTGGCTGGGAGCAAATCTCGCCCCACAACTCACTAGGTCTGTCACCTTAGGGGAATTAGTCACCTCAACTCTTCCTGTATCAGTTTCCCCATTTGTAAGACGGAGATGATAATGATATAGCTATCAAGGTTGTTATGCGGACTTAACAAGCATATACATATTTAAAACCCAGAATTCCTATAGGCACACACCCTGCACTGTTTGGCTGTCTTGCATATATAAATCGTTATTATCAGCACTATTGTTAAATGAACTCTAACTGAGACCAAAAAGGAACCTCTCAATCTAGAAAGACGAGGAGGCTTTTGCTTGGTGAAGGAGGGAAGGGCGATCTGGGAAACAGGAACAGCACATACGGAGGCTCGGAGGCGTACGCCAGCGTGGCAAGGTGGGGGAACCGGGAGGAATTACATGAGGCTGGAACGCAGTGTGCAGTTGGGGGCAGGCTGAGAGCTGCATGCTGTTCCCCGGGCGGCTGGCTGTGCCATGCCGGGCATTTGGGCCTCCGTGCTGATCTTAAGGGGGAGCCAGCGAAGGGCTCCGAGTTACAGATGAGCTGCATGTTTGAGGCAGATGATTCAGGCAGCAGCGTGGGAGATGGAGAGGGGGGGATGGTATAAGCCCGGAGGTGGGATTCTCCCCTCTCCTCTGCCATTAGAAACCCTGGGAGGGAGGCAGTGAGAGACGCCAGGGCAGTGAAGCCTGAGAGGAGGGGATGGATGGGAGGAATGGGACAAGAATAACCCATGGCACATGAGGACTGACTGGATGGGGTGGGAGAGGGCAGATCGGGGGTGGCCCTCAGGTTTCTGCCCTGGGCTGCCACGTGGTGTTGGTAACCAGAATAGAGAAGCAGGAAGATCAGGCAGGTGTCTGTGCCCGGGGCACAGGTGATGGCCTCATCGTGTAGCATGACGCGTTTGAGTTCCACTCTTGGGGGCTCTGCCTGTGGGATGTTCCCCAAGACACACACGCTCTTAGAAGACAGTTACTGGGTCTTCTTCATTTCTCTGTTCTCCCCTCACCCTCCGCGCCTGCCCCGGAACCACCCAGGCACGTGCTCTATGCTCAGGGACTGCAGCTGAGTTGGGTTTAAGGGAATCCAAGCGTCCTCCCTGCCCAGCCCTCGAGATCTGGCAGTTGGGTCACAACATAACCCCTTTGCCTGACTGGACTCTGCATGGCCGCCGGCTGCCCTGGCGGAGTCCGACAGAGGCCGCCCTTCCACTGCAGAGGGCCAGTCTGCTTGGGACACTGCTGTCAGCCCCAGGGCTGCCGCATCAGCCTTGTGACTGGCCCCTTCCAAGCCTTCCCACCTCCCCACGGGGGAGAACCCGGGCCTGGGGCCTCTGCAGCGATGGGAGGAATGGATGGGCTGGAGGGAGGAGTGTGGTGGCGAGAACAAAGAGAAGACCGACCGGCCACATGTTTACTGCTCTCACCAGGCCACCCCTCCTTGGGGACATTTGTTCAGACAGATGATGGAATCCTTACCCCGCTCCGTCAGCCGCCCAGACAGGGTGCTGCCCCAGAGTGCGCCCGTAGCTCTTGAGGCTTTCGCTTAGCCCCAGAGGGCCATCTGTAAGGAAAATCAATAGAAAAGACCCCAGTCTGACATGAATCCAGAGGCAGCCAGGAGTCAGAACCGAGCGCTCTCCTCGTGGCGTGTTCCTGGAGCAGCCTCAGCTTGCTGAGCATGAGCTGGGCCCACCTGAGCGCCGAGCGTGGAGGGACCCCACATCATGGGAGAGCACGTGGGTGTGTATGCATGTGCACCCCTGTGTGTGTCCGTGCGTCTACGTGCCTGTGTGTTCACGCATGTGTGCGTGTGCTCAGTGTGCGTGTGTTTGTGGGGCTGCATGCCCGTGCATGCAACCGGGTCGCCCATGATGTGCCCACGTGCGTGTCTGTGTGCACCATGTGCGTATGTGCAATGAACGTGCTTGCGAGGGTGGCGCTTGCCACGGGAGGGGCAGGGGAGCCGTGGGAGCAGTGAGGTGCGTTTTTGCAAATGTGCTGGTCTGTTTATGGGCAAGTGGGTAGGACTGGGTTTGGGTGTGGCTGTGGGAGCGGGAGCCATGTATTTGTTGTGAGGCAGGATTTCTGCCCAGGTGTTTGTGAATGAGGGCGGGACAGGTGAAGTGGGACAGTCATCCTTCTGGCTGAGGCCCTGCCTTCTCAGCCCTCCTGGGGTCACCTCCCGGTGCAGAAATGCCCCAGTTTGATGCTCCAGCCTAGGCTGGCGGGCCCAGCAGGGAGGCACAATGTCTTGGAGGCCCCATGGAAGGATGACATCAGTCTCTGAAAGTCGAAAAGGGGCATGTGGCAGTGTGGGGGTGGGAGGAAGAAATCCCTACAATTCTTCCAACAGTGGCTACGCAGACCCCTTCCCCATGGAAGGCCTCGCCCTGGGATGGGAGGCCTGCAAAGGGAGGAAGGCTCTGTCTGTCCCGGCAGCGGAGACCTGGGTGACACTCCCCACCAGATCCCCAAGGACTGGTGGGGGGTTCTGGGGGCAGCATTTCAGAGTCATAAATGATTAGGAGAATGTCAGAGGAAGGAAGTGGGAGGGGAATGAGGCATACCAGGTGGCAGAAACAACCAAGCAAAGGCACCGAGGCAGGAAAATGCGGGGGATGCTCAAGAAGTTAGAGTACAAAGGACCTTAAAGATCCCCTGGAAGCTGCCTCCCTCATGTTCACGAGAGAAAACCAAGGCCCAGAGAGAGGAAGTGCTTCTAAGACCTCACAGCAGAAATGAGGTCTTTTGACTCCAGGTCAGTGCTCTTTCTGCTGCTCCAGAAAGCTTGCAAGGGAGTCAGGCCATTGACTTTGCTTTCGTATCCCCAGCTAGGGCTGAATCGGGGGTCCCTATTTTTTGCCTACCTCTGCCAGCAGCTAGCTGTGTGATTCTGGGTAAGTCACTTCCCCTCTCTGGGCCCCTCATCTCCAACAGAAAGGAGGTATAAGGCCTTGCCTCACCTGGGAATGCCAACTCTGACTCCACAGTGAGCTAAAATTTGTCTTAGTCATCCTCCTAGCCCCTGCACCTGGCAGGCACCCACAGCCCAATGTAGGTGCTTAACTAAATGGAAGGAAGGATGGAAGGAAGGAAGGGTGAGCTCCGTGATCTTCCCTACCCTCTACTGTGAGAGCCTCAGCCTCCCCCTTCCCCAGGCAAGACAAAGGGTGAAGGAGACTCCGAATCACGAAGACCTTGAAAGGGAAGGCAGGAAAACAAATAACCTAACTGCAAAGGGGCCTGACTTCCCCCTGCCTCCCGTGGATGCCCTTCAGAGAGCCCTTCCCCTAGCCTTGGCCTTGCTGAAAATTGCTCAGTGGTGAGGGGTTGCTGGAGGCCCTGGCTGGCCCCCTCCTTCACCGCTCCCCACTCGCAGCCTCTCTGCTCCCAACCCTCAGGATTTGGGCTGACTCTGAAACCTCCTGTTCCCCAGGCCAAGGTTTTATCCAGTTCGAATACCCCTCCTTTCTTGAGGTTCCCTTTTCACGTTAAGAATTTTGTTGCCCATGTCCCTCTTCTGTGACAGCAGCTGTATTTCTTTTATCTTTGTAAAACACACACACACACACACACACACACACACACACACACACACACGAAACTAATCTATGGTGATAGAAATCAGGATCAGTGAGCTCTGGGGTGGGGCCTGACTGGGAGGGAGCACGAGGGCACTCAGAAGTGATGACAATGTCCATCATCTTGATCCAGGTGGGGGTTACATAGGCATACATTTGGCAAAATTCACCAAGCTGTACACCTGATTCATGCATTGTGCTGCATGTGGATTATACCTGAGTAAAGTACAGCTAGCATCTAAAAGACACGTACAGAACAACACATGGAAGGTATATGCTCAGTTTAATGAATCCTACAGCCAGCGCCCATGTGAACGCCACCCGCAGTGCTGGCGCCCAAGTAGTCCACAGTTCCTGCACAGCCATGCCGCTCCCCAGGGGCCCAGCACCGGCAGACTGAGCACCCTGACTCCAGGCACCATGTGCCCCTTGCTCCCCAAGAACAGGGATGGGGCAAGGCCCATGGGCTCTGGAACCTGGAATTTCCCATTAGTCCATCCCCACGCTTGACTGCGACTCCTGTTCTGGTGAACTGAAGGAACAGAAAACACAGCAGTTTCCCCTTTCTGGGAGGGGGGTTTCCGTACCCCCGCCTGCCCCAGCGAGTCTTGGCTGGGGAGTGGGGGTTGTCTGCAGTGAAAGTCAAGGAGAAATGCGCCTTCCCTGCATCCCTGCTAAAAATAACCCCAGGTGGTGCTGCTGCCACGGAGCAGCAGGAAAGACAGAGTCATGCTTCGCTTCAAACCTAGAAGCAGCTCAGCAGTTGGGGGCTAGGGCGGGGTGGGAGAGGCGCTAGGGATGTGAGAACCCGGGCGGTACTCAGCGCACCCGCCCCCAGCTGCAGCTGGTCTTGTCAGAGGTGCCTGGGAGGGGTGTGCGTGCGTGTTGCGTGCACGCGATCGTGTGGTGACAGGGCCTCCCGGCACCAGAGCAGGAAGCAGGGGAAGGCTGGGGACGGGTGGGGAGGGGTCTCTGTCCTGCTAACTGGAGCATGCAGCTGGAGGGGCAGTAGTCACGTACTCCACGGGTCCCTGCCTCCTCTGAGAAGCTTCCCTCCCTGAAGCCCACACCCTGGGGGGAGCCCCTAGCGCCTCCTGCAGCGTGGCGTCTGCCCCTCAGGGCCTCCCGGCACACACAGGGCTGGGGACTGTGGCTTCATAGTCCCTGTCTCTGTCTGGCTTCCGCTCTGCCCAAAGAGATCGGAGGTCCTCAAGGGCGGGTGCGGTCCAGCGTGAGGAATTTCCCTGGAAACGGGAAGTAGGAGATGTGTCAATGTGGGATCCTAGCAGAGGGGCAAGAGGCTGAGCAGCGGGAAGGAAAGAGGCCCTCCTGGCCGCTGTCTCCTGCGCTCTCCCCCCTGCTCTCCCGCCTGTCTCGCGGTCAGGGGCCTCACGTTGTCCGTCTCTCTTTCTCTCTATGTGTCTTGGGTCCCCCACTCCTTGGGGGCAGGATCATCCTGCAGGTGGCCTCCATTTCCAAGGAAATGATAAAGAAGCAGCACCATTAATTGAATTCGCATCATGCTCCAGGCACTGTGCTGACTCTTACCTGGACAATCTCATTTAATCCTCCCAGCAAGCCTATGATATTGGAATTATCACTCTCCCTATCTACAGATGAGGAAACTGAGGCTTATAGTGGTGAATGCTAGTCTAGGATCCCACTGGTAGACCTGACAAAGGCAGGGCTTAAAGTCATGGTTTGGAACACAGAGAATGTTCAAGATAACTGTCCTGGGGACAATGAGAGAGAATTTAAAAATTGGACCTTCGTAGATAATTTAGGATACATGGTTGCTATACTTGCTACTTTAGTAGAAAAAAGAACAGTGGCTTTAGAACCAAAATTTGTACTACCAGTTGTGATTTTGGCCAAGGAACTTGACCATTTTGAGCCTCAGTTTCCATTTGTACAAAATGGGTATAATAATGCTTGCATAGGATTGCTGGGGATTAATGGATTTGAACCCAGCCTTTTTTCTAAACCTGGAAAACACCAAGCTCTTTCATGCCTCGGGGCTTTTGCATGTGCTATTTCCTGTGCCTGAGACCCTCAGCCTCCAGATGTCCACGTGACTGGTTTGTTCTGTTCCTGTCATCCACGACTCAGCTCGCACAGAACCCTCCTCAGAGCAGCCTTCCCTGACTACTCAGAGCGCCCCGTCATGCTCAATTACCTCCCTATTTTGTTTTCTTCTTTCACTTACCACGATCTGAAATTATCTTGCTAATTTATTTGTTTCATTTTTTTATGGCCTGTCCCTCTCCCAGCTGCCAAGGGTGTAAGTTTCTTGAGAGCTGGGACCTCTGTGGGGGTCAATGACCCATTAGTGGTGCTCAGAGCAGTACCTGGTAACATCAGAGCTTGCTGAACATTATTTTTTTATGAATGAATGAAGGACTGTGCTTTGGAAATAGCATTATATTTAAGTGACTGACTCTTCCACAGGCCTTGCTGAGCCAAAGGGCAGTAAATGTGGGTTAACGGGGGATCAGAGGAGAATGCTCTGGACCTGGCCCTGGCCCCAGCCCAGCCCTGAAGCTCCCGGGCTGCAGGGAGCCATGAGGCTGCCTGGGCTTCCAGCTGCTCCAGGATAAAGGTCAACTCTTTTGCTGGAACATGAGGTTCTGCACCATCTGGGCTGGCCTGCCTCTGGCCTCATCTCCCCGGCTCCCAACCTGTACTCCGTGTCCAGCCAGGCCAAACAACGCCGACTGCCTGTCGGAGGACACGGGGCTGTTTCACGCCTGTGTGCCTTTATACACACACTGTTCTTTCTACCTGGAACACCCGCACCCCTGCTCTGCCTGGCTAGTGCCTCTCAAACTGAAAGACTTGCCTCCTCCTCAGAGTCCTCCCTGAACTTTCTGCTCTGGCCACACCCAGTCCCCAGCTTCCCCAGCCATTATAACGATCTGTTTTTGTGCATTTTCCCAGATAGTCCAGGGGTGTTGAGGGCAGCAGCTGCCTTTTGTGTCCTCAGGTTGTAGCACAATGCCTAGTGCTTAATAAAGGCTCAGGCACAGCTTTTGGACTTCGGTTCTCAAGGCATTAACACAATTCCTGGGGCACACAGTAGGTGCTCAATGAGTGCCCACTGAATTCATGAAGCTGAACAAGCTGACTCTGGCAGAAGCTTGGGGCAAGGTGAGGAGTAGGGGGTGTGGGTAGGAATGGAAGCCACTTCCTTGGAAACAAGATGGGGCCAGAGGAAAGAGACAGAAGGGACCTTGGGAAACTTCCCAGGAGACTGGAAATACAAAAAGCAAAAAGCAAAAGTGAACACACAAGCCTGGCAATAGGGAGACCCCAGCTCTATAAAAAACAAAATAAATTAGCCAGGCATGGTGGTGCACACCGGTAGTCCCAGCTACTCGGGAGGCTGAGGCAGGATTGCGGGGAGTTTGAGGTTGCTGTGAGCTGTGATCACGTCACTGCACTCCAGGCGGGTCACTGAGTGAGACCCTATCTCAAAAAAAAAAAGAAAAAAAAGAAAAGTAAACGCAGTTGGATGCGGGCATATAAACAGGACTCTCAGACAGCAAGGAGAGAGAAAGAGAGAAGGAAGGATAAAAGAGGAAGAAGAAAGAACTTAGAGGAAGCAGCAGCAGCTCAGAAAGACAAAATGTGCCCATGAGAACCGTAGAGGACAGGAAGCCAGAGAACAGGATGGGCCGACTGAATGCAGGACGTCTGGTGCCCTTGCTTCATCCCCTGGGGGTAGATAAGGGTGGCAGGGGCAGTGTGGGGCTGTGATCCTTCCCAGGGTGACAGCCGCGTGAAAGGCCACATGTTACCAGGTTTCAGGACATCTCGGAAAATTTTCCTCTCTTAGCTCAGGAGAGACCCTGTGACAGGAAACAAAGCACCCCAGAGAGCAAGCTCAAGCCGGTTTCTTGCCCTCAGGGAGCAACTTAGCTGCTCTTGACTCAGTTTTCCCAGGAGGAAAGTGGGTGCTATTCCTTTTACTTCAGAGGAACATTATGATCATATCGAGTTTGATTTCTCTGAAAGCCCTGCTGTGAGCGGGTGCTAAGAGAGGCATGTCGCCGTGTCACTCGGTGCTGCAGACAGACCTGACTTCAGAGCCCTGGAACCCGGGCTCCGCCCCTGGCTTTTGGATCCCACTGCCAAATCAATACGAGCAGTTTATACCTGGGGGGAGGCGAGGGGCAGCAGGCACGCCAGCCAGCCAAAAACAAGCAGCACACACAGCCCGTGGGCCTGGCCCTCCAGCTCCACTGCCGACGGTGTCCTCTGCGGCCTTGCTAGCAGCTGAATCTCAGCCCCTCGAATGGGCTAAAAACTGTTTTCTAGCTGTCAGATCACACCTCAAGGCATGTATGGGCTCCAAGAAGGCGCAGTTCCTGGAGTCACTCGAAGGGAGAAGGGAGTAAGACTCTGAGGCTTGAGAAATGGAGCACTGGCGTTTTGGGTACGTGATCTCAGCAACCTAGCAGACCATTTGGAAGTGCTGGCTTCTAAATGACAGCAGACAGACTTGAGTGGGGATTTCAGCTCTGTCTCTTCTCTAAGCCTCAGTTCCCCCATCAAAGGGGGTTCACAATAGCACCCACCCCAGAGTTGCTGCGAAGAGTAAACGAGCTTCTGTACATAAAGCCCTGAGCCCAAACCTTGGTCCCTAGTAGTGGGTCTCCTGCCTCCACAGTGTTTGGATTCTAAACTCTCGTAGGGGGTGGGGTGCAGAGAGAGCCCCCCCACAAACTGTCCAACTTAGCTATTATGAACGATAATATCACATGCTCCTGGGGGAGGAAGGCCAGATCGTAAACGTAATGATCTCTGAATACCTAAGCCACTTTGAGGAGATGAAACTGGTCCCAACTCAGAGAATCACTGAGAAACCACGAAGTGTCAGATTCCATTCTGCCCCTTCTAGTAGGAACGTGTAACTCCGGGGGCGGAAGGGTAGGTAGATCTACCGCCTGCCCCCACTGCCAGGCCCCTGCCTCTGCCTGTGTTCTCTGTGACTGATGGGGAAGGGCCCCTGATTACTAGGTCTGCCAAGCTTTTGGAGGCGGCTTCCCTAGAGCTGTCACTTGTCTGGGCTCGAGAACACTGCTGAAGTGCTTGGGAAACAAGGATGGCAAGGAGAGAGGGATCAGCGTCAAGGGCCCAGAGAACCTTCAGACCCAATCTGGAGGCTCCATAGCTGTGGAGGCAGCATCAAGGCCGGACGACGCAGAGAGAAAGGGGCCTGGGGGACTCACCCTTCTAGAGTCCAACCTCTCCCCTCCAGAGCTCTCTCTGCACCTCACCCTCCCAGCCCCCACAAGCCTTCAGAACCCAGGGACTTGGGGGCGGTGGTGGCCGTGGCAGGAGACTCGTTTCTTGACCCACGAGGGGGCAGGGGCCTCAGAGGCGGTGGGCAGATGAGAGCAGGGGTAGCTGACAGCAGGACGCCACGGCTGGAGAAGGAAGTATAAATATAAAGCCGCCAGTGTAGGACTGGACAGAGGCCATATGAAACACACGGTACATTCCGGCCCCGGCGTAACAAACTGTACCAGCCTTTTTGAGAGCTGGGAGCACTGAGGAGGGGAGGGAGGAGAGCAGAGGTTCCTTCGAGGTTGGCCCTGCCTCTCCTCCCCCACTTCTCCCACAGCTCGGGCACCGCAGGGAAAGTCCCGATGTTCCTTCTGCAACCACAGGAAACCTACCATCCCTGCTCACACGCTGTACCCAGTGTTCCTCTCAGCAGCTCCAGACTGGCAGGGAGCATGGGTGTGTGCACGCGGGCGAGTGTGGGGTGCAGGCAGCCACGGCGGCCCAGGTAACATCAAAGGAGGTGGCAAACATCGCTTGGACGGAGACTTACAGAGTCACAGCCTGCAAGGGCTGCAAGGGAGGTATAGATGACAGTAAGGAAGTGCCTTGTCCAAGGTCACACACCAGTTGTTCAGCAGGGTGGGACCAGAGTGCATCCAGAACTGGGTAATGCTGGGCAGCTCTCTTGGGTGTAGTATGTAGGAGTGGCAGGCCAGGGAACAGGCAGTGCCCAGGGACTGGGGTGGGGAGCCCAGACCCAAGGCTGCCTCTGTGCTCTGGTTGGCTCTGGGTGGGGCTGGCTTGGGCACTGTCCCTTCCAACCCTCCTAATCCTATCCCCCCCTTGAATAGTAGAGATAATGCATGTAAAGTGCCTAGCATGGAGGCTGTTTTGTGGGGATGTGAACCAGAATGAGTCACCTCTACCCCTCCCCTCTCCTCCTCCACATACACGCAGCTCAAGGCCTAGAACCTCCTGGGATCTTTCTCCCAAATCACCACCTCCTTCCTTCTGAGTCCTATAGCTGTTACACACATTTGGTACTCACCACCTGCTGGATTGGGTTATTATTTAACCTCACGCCATGTGTTTGTCTCTTCAACCAGCCTGCAAACTGCCCAAGGGCAGGAAATCACTTCAATACACCCGATATTTATTGAACATCAATTCCTGGGCCAAGCTTGGCCTGTGGCAGATGAGTTGGAGGGGTGGGGAGAGGCCTCAAAGAAGAAGCAGACTTTGTTTCTGCCTCAAGGATTTTCTAATCTGGTTAGAAGAACAGGATTAGTAAACAGATCGCTAGAATATGAGACAGGCCACACGCTGTGCTGTAAGAAAGGTACAAACCAAGTGTGCTGGTGTTGAGAGGAGAGGAATCAGATTTGGCTGGCACTGTTTCCAGGCAGCTTTGTGAGCTGGAGCTGGAGAGACGGGCAGGCAGGGAAGACCGGCACTCCCGGCTGGGCTCCGTGGAGGGAGAACAAAGGACCTCAGGAACTGTGCCTCACACTTCTAATGACACCCTTAGCAGCACCCCACACCGAACCTTCCGTGTTGTAGGTGCTCAGTGTATAAATCCTTTGTCCCCTCCTTGGTTTGGAGTGGGTGGGACCTTCGGGATCAGCATTCAGTGATGTGTTTCTGCAGAAGGTTGGGTAAGGAGAAAACGTGGCTCTTAAATAAACCAGGGTTCGGGGCTAAAGAAAGGGAAGTGTCAGGTTCCAGGGGGAGATTGGGGTTGTCTTCATTCACCCTGCCCTTCTTCCACGCAGCTGTCCACACCCACCCGCCAGTGTCCGGGCTGTCCCTGCTCCTGGCGTCCTGCCAGGGGTTTCCCAAGCTGTCCAAAAGGGCTGGGCTTGGTCTGCCAGCCCCGGGAATCCCTGGAGTCTCCGTGCTCCAAGGCTTCTGCGAAGGATCAGGAAATGGGGGCGAGGAAAGGGGAGGCTCCTCCCGGGGATGCTCGAACTGGCCCCCTCAACACAGGCTTCCGTTGTCACATGACTGTGTCCCAGGTCTTGCAAGTCTGGGGCTGTCTTGCTCCCAGCTTCCTCCTCCCGACTCCTGAACTGAGAGCCTGGGTGACTCCTTCTGCTAGAGCTCCCAACACGGGCCCCTCCTCCCCAACTGTGCGGATCCAGACCCCAGCAAGCCTGGGCTTCCAAACCTGGGGGCAGATGGGGGATGGACAGGTCTGGGTGCTCCGAGGCGGGTGAGTGGGCAGGGCTGCGGGGGCCCACCCGGCCGGGCGCGCGCCAGTCCCTGCCCCAGCGCGCACTCGTAGGGCTGCGGCGGCCGGCGGGGAGGCCGCGACGGCGGGGAGGCTGCGCGCCGAGCGCAAGCCGCGAGCACAAACAGGGCGAGGAGGCTGGTGTGAGCGCCTGGGCCCGCTGCCAGCGCGCCGGGGCTGGAACACAATGTCCCGAGCGGGCGGGCGGGCGGGCGAGCGCGAGCGAGAACAGCCTGACTCAGCAGCTGGGTAAGTGGGTGTGCTCGCTCACCAGATCAACCGCTCTCGCAGCCTGCGGTCAGCGACGACCCGACACTCGGCGGCTGCCTGCGACGGGAGGGGCGAGCGCACCGCCGGCTGCTCCGCTCGCGCCCCAGCCTGCCGCGCGGGACTCCCACGTGGCCCGTTTGCGCATCCCGCAGCCTTCCTGCAGCTCCGTTACAGCGTCTTGCGGCCCCCAGCCTGAGTAGAGCAGGCTCTGCCCACCGGAGAGGGGCGCTCTCCTCACCGCACCCGGCAGGCGTGGCCAGGCACACAGCTGCTGTATACATGTGCCATTTCCCCCCAACCTCACCACTCTGGGACACCTCTGGAGGTCTCAGCATGGGAGATGCAACTCTTTGTTGCGGACAGAGGTAGGAGTTTGTCCTGGGGTGGTGGGGGTGGTGGGGTAGATTGTAGGGAAAGAGGATCCCAGAAGTGGATTATAGGGCAAGAAGATCTCCCCATCTCTGTCCTCAGCTGACCCAGAGTTCAGAGTCTCTTCCTGTCCCCTCCCCTCAAAACCACTAGGCCCCTGAAGATTTCCTCCTCTGAGGCAGGGAGACGCAGATGGTACGGTGCTTTGAAGCCTGAGACCCTGCTTTTTTGCCTTACTCACCCTCCCACCTGAAGCCACAGCAAAGACCCACGAATCCTGCCACCCAGCCGCAGAGATCCTCCTTGCCCCTCTGCTGCTGTCTCCTGGGGTCTGGTGGGTCTGTGCGGATGACAGCAGCCCAGAGCAGGGCTCTCCCTGCAGGTGGGGACCTGTCTTATGCCCCCGCCTCCTGGGGTGTCTGCAGGGTGCCCTGAGGGACACTCTGTGCCTGGAGAGTGCCAGGGCAGACAGGGAGGGGCTCGGTCCTCTGCGGTTCTGGTTCCGGGAAAGGCCCTGGCAGGCAGCGCAGGCCTGGGCTCCAGGGCCTTTGAGGGTGGGGCTGGGGGAGGGACCCCGGGCTGCTGAAGTACCTCCTCTGGGCCTCATGCCCCCAGGCCCATCAGATGGCATCTCTGGCACCTTCTGTAGCCAAGGTGAGGAGATGGATGCCAACGCAGGCCTGGGCCATGGACCACCTTGCCACACATACAGCACACTTCCCACACAGGCTGTCTCTCCGCCAACACCCACCCCGTCTCCAGTCTGGAGGCACCTTCACTACCGTCTACTCCCGCCTTCTACCTGATGCATGAAATCTGTCCATGATATCCCGGGTCAGTGACTGCTCTGAGGCTGTGACAGGGACACTCTCTCAGGAGGCAGCCCACTGCCCTTCTGGACTTCCCTATCTCCAAGTCCAGTCACCTACAGGACACCCGCCCTTAGATGTCCTAGAAGTGACTGAACTCATCCTCATGCCCCCACACCAGCCCCTCCCTATTGCCCACCATGACCCTCTCAGTCCCTGAAACTCACTACAAAGGTGGATTTATTTTTAACTACTCTCTATCCTTCACCATCCTATGCCTGATATGTTACCAATTCTGCAGATTCTTCCCTTTGTTGCTTTTATTTCAAAACAACAGTATTATTTGTTCATTACTTTTCTCATTCACTCCTTCATCTCCAGCCCCATAGATTTTACCTTTGGCCCAAATTCCCATAGCTACTGCCACACTGTCCTTTCTGACTCAGATTTTTCCTTCCTCCTACACACCCTGCTGGAATAATCTTTCTCAAACACCGTTTATTGTGTATGTTATCAACGTCAGACTCCTCAACCAACACACTGGGTACGCCAGCAACTAACCTGTGTGTTCTGTATGAAGGGAACCAAATTCATTCATAGCATGGCCAGGCCACAGAGTCTAGCACCGTGCCTGCTGCACAGCAGGAGGGCAGCAAATGTTCCTCAAATGACATCAGCATCTGGTGGTGTTCCTTTCTCATCCTTCCAATTCTCTCTGCTGACTTGGTCTCTCTGTTCCCATCAAGCCTATTGGCTTCCTGATGCTCACTTGGGCCCTTTTTGTTTTGAAGAGCCTCTATCTTTCATTTCCCCAAAATCTTTTTTTTTTTTTTGAGACAGAGTCTCACTCTTTTGCCCGGGCTAGAGTGCCGTGGCGTCAGCCTAGCTCACAGCAACCTCAAACTCCTGGGCGCAAACGATCCTCCTGCCTCAGCCTCCCGAGTAGCTGGGACTACAGGCATGCGCCACCATGCCCGGCTAATTTTTTCTATATATTTTTAGTTGTCTGATTAATTTCTTTCTATTTTTAGTAGAGACGGAGTCTCGCTCTTGCTCAGGCTGGTTTCGAACTCCTGAGCTCAAACAATCCGCCCGCCTCGGCCTCCCAAAGTGCTAGGATTACAGGCGTGAGCCACCGCGCCCGGCCCATTTCCCCAAAATCTTCAGAGGGGGATGGGGAACGGAGAAGCTGACATCCAAGTTAATATCAAGGAGTTTGTGCCAAATATAGTACCAACTGCAAAGACCTGAGTGCAGAGTGGAATGAGGGCCGCTGCCTGCGAGGGGCCTTTGCCCCAATAAAACCGCGGAGGAGGCTAGAAGGCAGAAAGGAGAGCGGTGAGCCAGTGGCTTTGGGGTTTCCAAAGGGATCTTCTTGCCATTGAGAGATTCCAACCTGCCTAGCTGTGTCTCTGGTCTGATGCTCAAGACTGTTCTCTTACTTGGCACCACATCTCACACAGACACACAAATACCCAGTAGTCCTGGCCTCCTCTTCGCTTCATGATCCAGCTCAAAATCCACCTCCTGCAGGACGGCTCTGATAATCTCCACCCCACTGTGATCGTTTTGTCATCAGTTTCCCTCTAAGCCTTAAAAAGCTACCTTCAATCTTTTATTGCTTAGTCATGTCCTATAGCATTTTTAACCACATATGGGAGAGGTCCCCCTGGTTTATAAGCTCTTTCGTGGCAAGGACAGTGTCTTTTATTTATTTGATATCATCTATTTATTTTGAGTAGTAGGAATGAGGTACTTTGGAGGCACACAGACTTGGGTCTGGATCCTGGTTCCAACACTTATCTGTTTGGTTTTGGATAAGTCTCTTAATCTCTCTGAGCCAGTTTCATCATCTGAAAAAGCAGCTAGTGATACTTGCCTTGCAGAATGAGGGGCAAAGATTACAGAGATTACAAAGTGCCAGGAAAGTGTTTGTTGCATGGTGAGCATACAATAGTTTGTATTCTTTCCACGTACAGGAATTGGGGGCGGGGGGCGAGGTCTTCTTTAACTACCGCTCATACCGAAAAACTTTAAGCGTGAAAAGGGACACTATTAATAATTACGCCAGTTCCAGGGATGTAAGCCGGGACGCATGGCCACCCTCCCCTAGTTCACGATTACCAGCAGGGTTCGGATTGAGCACTGTATCCAAGTATCTAAGCATGGAGCCAAACATAGTTAAAACTCAATAAATGTTTGTTGAATGAACTAGCAAACATAAACTGTGCCTCCCTCAGTTTCTTGGACATCAGTGAGTGAACGAGCAAAGATTGAAAAGCCCGCCCCCGCCGCGCCCCCACCCCCACCCCACCGCGTCCCAGAGCATCCGGCAGTCTCTATTCCCTACGGTCTGTCCTTCTCCAGCCCGCCGCCCCGCCCCCGGTTGCCTTGGAAGCAGTGACGTGCACTCGGGGGGCGTGGCCTCTCTCCATCCTCTCCGGGAGCTCTGGGCCCCTCCTTCTCGGAACCTGGGGGGACACTGAGACTGAAGGCCCGGAGCTAAAGCGCCCAGCCGGCCTCCGCTCGGGCGCACGGCTTGCTGGAGCGCGGGCACCCCACCCGCACCCGGGTGAGCTGGCGGGGGCCCCGGAGAGAGCCGCCTCGGTCGCTGTGAGCCCCCTCCACCCCTGCACCCGCCAGCGGATCTTGAGAACCCGGGCCCCGCGCTCGGCGCAGGCCCGCCCCTTCCCGGGCAGCCGTCGCGCTCGCTCCGCTTCCTGGGGGGCGGGCGGGAAGGGCGGGCCCGCAGGAGGCGCGCTGGCGCCGCAGGGCGCGGCAGAGAAGGAGTTAAACTAGGTGCCGGCGCCGGGCGCGGCGGGAGTGGGGGAGGGGAGCGAAGGGAAAGTGAGAGCGGGGGCGGAGGGGGGACGGGAGCGAAAGAACATCCTGTGCCCGTCGCCGGATGCGCGCGGGGGGGGGAGCGCTGGATGGGGGAGGCCCGCGGCGGGGAAAGGCGCCGCCTCCGCCCCCCGCCGTCCTCCGCCTCTGGGGGCGCCGGCCCCTCCGCTCCCGGTGCTTCGGCCCGGTTTCTCCGGTCCGCACGCCTTCGCCGGAGCGACGAGCTAGCCGGGGCCCCAGAACCTGGTTCCTGGGCCGGGGAGAGCGCTGGCTGGGGAGGGGGTGGCCTCGGAGAAGCGGGGTCCACGTCAGACAGGGGCGGCCCCAGCCTTTCGTCCCCGCGCTCGGGCTCTCTGCCGCGGAAGCTCGCACGTGTCGCGTCCCCGGTGCGCCGGCATAGCGGCCCGTTCGCTCGCTCCTGACCGCGGCACTGCCAGGTAGTAGGTAGGTATTAATAGACTCCGGAGGAGGAAACTGAGACTCAGATGATGGAGTTTGTTCGAACCCCAGACTGCTGGGTTTTGACCCAACCCGGTTGGACTCCAAAGGGTTTTCATCAGAGTACAGAGTAGGCTAATTTTTCTTCGCACGTGTGCACACAAGTGCTGGGCGCCTGCAGGGGCGCCCTGGGAGTGGCCTAGCAGGGTGTCTTTCTTAGCAGGCCCCCGACTGCTGGAGCTTCTGAAACTAACTAGGCTGGAACACCCATCGCCAGGGTCCTGGTAAAGAGAATGAGGAAGTAGCCTTAGAGTGTCACAGGTGGTTGGATGGTTTGTAAGAACAAAGTAGCTCAGGGGAATGGGCTGCGGGATAGCTCCTGGTTTGGGTATTCGTGGGGGTTTCAGACTGCGCTCCAAAAGAGCAGTTGAATGGGTTAGAGGAGGAAGACGAGGGTGAGAGGTACTGGGACAATGGAAGGGGCTGAATAATGCACTTTTCAGGCCAGGATGCACGCGGCCTACCATCTGTTCTCACTGCGTTCCCACAACCAACATTTTTGTCCAGGTGGAAACTATATAACGATTATGATTACAGTTAGCATTTGTTGAACTTTGTGTGCTGGGCACTGCCCCAAGTGCTTAATCCTCACAACGCCATAAAGTAAGTTTTATTAGTGCCATTTACAGATGGGGAAAATGAGGCACGAAGAGATGGCTAGGCTGAACTGGTTGTGAACCCTGGTAGTCTGTCTAGAATCAACAGTCATTCACTAAACCACACTGCACTTAACACGGAGGTAACTTCAGCCTTGAAGGCAAAAAGCTGGTGCAAGTGGCAGAGAGGTGTGTGCTTGGGCAGCCCTCATCCTTTTCCCTGGCGAGGGCGGTAAGAAACTCATAGCTGTGTGTGTATCGACTCTTGACTTCTCTCTGGCCTGTGGTTCCAGATTTCTGGGTTTGACAGAAAAACAAAACAAGAAAACAAATGAAGGCCAGGTTCCCATAAAGAGTTGCAGCTTTTCATTTATGCTCCCTAAGAACATTCAAACCACACAGTGTATCATCATCATCATTTCATAAAATTTTAATTCTCCGATAAACAGGAACGACATCTGAATTGAAAACAGTTATTCCCAAGGACAGTCATTGACTTTATACCGACAAATAGACATTCCTCTGTCTTAATTTTTTTGTGCTGTGGTCTAGTGAAAATGTCACCCTGGAGATGACGATGACTCTGCCTCTACTCCCTCTGAATCATTTGAGGGCAGAACCAGAAGAAATGGGCTTTAGCTGTAGCAGGAAGAAGTTAGGTTACAGCCAACAAAGAACTGTCTTTGGAGGTCTTTAAAGAACTGGTGTCGCCACATTTGCTTCGGGCGTGAGGGTTGCAGAATCAACTCCATGGGATGGAGAGGCTGGTGACTCAGGGTCCCACTTTGTAGAAGGGCAGAGCAGGGACCTTGTCCTGAGGGATTTAGTCTCAGATCCACCAAGAAGCCTTGGAACCTAAAACGACAGTTCCCATCAGGCAGCCCTTTCCTGCCCAGAGTTCATGGGATGTGCGGGTGGTTGCATGGCAAGGGGGAGGCCTCCGTGGGCCTGTACTCAGCCCGCACTGCAGGGAGTCCCTGCAGTCACCCACCTTAGGGCTGAGTAGAGTGCCAGGAATGACCCTTGAGGGCTGAGGATGGAAGAGAGGATGGGAGGAGAACGAACACCCAGGAGTGTTGCCCATTCCCTGCTGCCACCTCCGTGTGATGGGCCAAGGCTCTGAGTGGGTGCGCCTGGCTGGCCACAGCATTGTTGGAGATACTATTTCCCTGTTTCCCCACTTCCCTCCAGCCCAGGTGCAGCCTAGGACCCAGAGCCTTCCGCCCGGCTATCCCAAAAGGAGCTCGAAGCCAAGCAGGTGAAGCCCTGTTCTGGTACAGCCACGCTCAACGCTGGCTCTGAGCCTACCCCTAGCTTGGGGCTTGTGACTTTGCCATTCTGTGCCGGAGTTGGGGTGGGGGCAGAGGGTGGTCTCACCTGCCTCATCCTAGTGGTGGAGATCAAGGCCTCTGAAGATGGGCTCCCATCCTCCGGGGTGGTGGCATTTTCTGACTCCAGAGGGGGTCTCAAGCCTGTCCCACTTGTGGGAGGCTGAGAGGTGGTGCTTCCAGTTTTAGACCCATGATGGCTGAAAGGCACAGACCTGCTCACGTCAGAATGGCCAGTCTGGATGCCTTCAGGTTACACGTGCAGAAACTGAGACCCAGGCAAGGGCAGTCCCTTCCTCCTCCAGGGTCACTCCGGTTAGAGGGGCTTGGACCCCCAGTTTCTAGACTCTGTCATCATTCTGCTCCCAGTCCTCAAAGACTGACAGAACGTGGCTTAAGTACCTACTAAGTGCAGGAGTCTGCTGGCTGCTGGAGTCGCGAAACAGCTGCCCTCAAGAGCTTCTTGCCAAACACGTGAACTCCAGGCCAACACGCAGGTGCAGGCAGGTGCTGGCTTTGTCCGCAGACTCCGTACTGTATGAGATGCTCCCCTCTTCATCCTCCAGTGAGGGCAAGGAGCCCTGCGGGAGAAAGCAGGGTCCAAGTGTAGATCTATGGTGGAAAGATCACAGATGGGAGGGCCAGAGATGCCTTTTTATTCCCTTGGGTCTTGAGCTGTATCTCCTATAGCCTCTAAAGCTGAAACTTCTCTCTTTTTAAAAGGACCCCTGACTGCCCCATTTCCTGACCAGCACCCTCCATCCCATGGTCTCCCCAGTTTCCTTTGTTGCTTCAGTTCCGATTCCGATACCCTGGTTCCGGGCCCTGCCAGAGTTCTGGTTCCAGAAGGCCCCTCCCAGGTGCCTTAGGCCTCCCTCCCACCTGGGCACAAGGCAACGCTGAAGACATGGGCAAGAGCATCCCCCAATACCTAAGGCAACTGGACATCCGCAAAAGTGTAATGAGCCTGGCCACAGGCGCCGGGGCCGTCTACCTGCTCTACAAGGCCATCAGGGCCGGCATAAAATGCCAACCGCCCCTTTGTTCCAACTCACCCGCCTGTATCGCCCGTGAGTGTCCGGGCCCTGGGGAGAGGGCTCTGCCCCAGGAGGCACCTGCTCCCGAGGTCTCCGATGTGGGAGGGCCCAAAGGTGACTCCTCCAAGTTCCTCCCTCCTTCCTCTTTCTCTTCTTCATGTTCCTCAGGCCCACCTGCAGTGCCCTGGGCAAGGCCCTGCTAGAGATGCTAGTGCAGGGTCTCTGGATCTCACGCAAGTGGATCCTCAGACTCGTCTGGCCAGTCTCCAAGTACTACATTTACTCTGGCTCCCAGGATTCCACTTCTCGGAAACTTGGCATCAGCAGCTCCCCCCATCCCTTTCCTGCCCCAGGAACTCGAGACTTTAAGGAAAGGGAAAATTGGAGGACCTACATGCCCAGAGCTTCCACTAAGTCCATGTGGTTCTTTTGTGCAAGCGGGAAAATGCGCCCCTTCTGCAAGACTCTCTATTGCCACCTGCTGGAACATCATGGCCATGTACTCGTTATAGTGGAATGCTGCTTGTTACAGCCATATGCCAGAAAATTGTTAGACACATCTGTGACCATGTGCTATGGACAATGTAACATTAGATGTGGTGCCCTTGTGCGGTACACGCCCTAGTCAACCGTGCATGGTGGTCCTGCACGTAGGGAGGAGGTTTCTCTTCGGAAGAGGCAAGGCAGCCTTATCCCCAGGTCCCTGTCCCCTGCTTCCCAACCCCATTCTTTCATTGCTTCTGAGTCTACAGCCTGAACTGGGCTGGGTGGCTGTCTAGGCCTGGCAATCGAACGAGAGCGGCACGGGCGGGACTCAGGCGAGGTCCGGAGGCTCCTCAACTCTTTGGAGTGTAGACACGATGAGTACGCCAAGAGCATGATCCTGCACAGTATCACGCGCTGCGTGTACTTGCTGGAGGCTGAGGTGAGGGATGGGAAGCAGGACGCCCCCCCAGCCAGCCTGGCCCCTGGGGCTACAGCCGATCCCTGTCCCGTGACTGGCCGGACTGTCCTGGGACCTGTCTCTCTCTGGCTGATGGTGGGAGGGGTGTGCCGAGGGATTGTGATGACGTGGGGGGCAGTGGGCCCAGGACACCCGCTTTTCCTGCCTCTGCCGTCTCTCCCCACATTCTCCAGGCCTCTGCTTGTACTACCGATGACATCGTGTTGGTGGGCAGCATGCTGGAGGACAAGGACAACAGTGTCAAAATCCAAGCTCTGAACTCACTTAAAGCTTTCTCTGGCATCAGAAAATTCAGGCTCAAAATCCAGGTAAGCCCAGGGCCAAGTGGTGGGGCAGAGCACACAGGATGTCCGTAGAACTGGAGTCCTTTAATTGGCACCGGATAAGCACTCATGTTCCAGAATTTTGTTTGGATCTAAGTTTGTAACCCAGAGATGAGTGGGAAAATGGTGGTCAGATTCCCAGCAGAGTCATGAAAGCCTTTGAAGCTCAGGAGGAAACTGAACCTGGGGCTCTGGTGGTATCTCTGAACCCCACACAGCAGAAAGCCCCCCTGTGGTTCTTTCTGGCACCAACCAATTCTCAACACCAGCTGGGTATCTAGCAATTCAGTCTGACACTGACTACCCAGAGTTAGCGCAGACGCCACGGGTTAAGGGCTCAGTCCGGCAAGCCTGCCCCCACTTCAGACACCGTCACAAGTCTGACTTCTGACTGACCAGCTGTAAGTTCAGGGGTTCCCTCAACTGCCTCTTTAGGTTGATAACTTGCTAACATAACTCACTGAACGTGGGAAGATACTTTACGTTTACCAGTTTATTATAAAGGACACAGTCAGATGCATGGGGCAAGGGGTCGGGGAAGGGGTGTGGAGCTTCCAGGCCCTCTCTGGGCACCCCCCACTCCCAGCATCTCCTGGGTTCAGCAACCTGGAAGCTCTCCGAACCTCATTGGCTAGAGGTTTTTATGGCAAGGTTAATTAAATCACCAGCCATTGGTGATTGACCTCAATCTCCAGCCCTTCGGCCTTCCCAAAGGTTGGGGGTTGAAGATCCCAAACCTCTAATCATACCTTGGTCTTTCTGGTGACCAGCCCTCACACTGAAGCTACCTAAAGGCCCTCCAAAAGTCACCTCATTGGCATAGACTCTGGTGTGACCGAAAGGGTTAAGAATAACAAGACTCAGGAAATTTTAAGGTGGCTGGACCACACATTCCTTCACCACCACCCTGTAGAGAAAATGTTAAACCACCAGATGCCACCTCCCCCATGTCCCACTGTAATGCCCCTGGCTCACCTGTTTCCGCACCTGTCCTCCCTGCTTCCTGCTGGTGGCCGCAGACATGGCATTCTCCCTGTCGGTGGTCAGTGCTGGCCTCAGGCCTGCACCCATCCCCTCCTTGCTCTTCCCCTCTGCCCCAGTGGCCTCCAGCCTCCTTCCCATCAGCATCCAGCATGCTCCAATCCCTCCCAACTTCCAAAGAAAACCAGAAAAACCTCTTCCTTGACCTCCCAGTCTCCCCCTAGCAAAGTGTCTATCTCTCCCAAATTAAAAATAAGTAAAACATTTAAAACTTACAAATACTGTATACATGTAAGGTAGAATAGCAATAAAACAAAACACACGCCACCAGACCCAAGCTAAGAGATAGAATATGGCCAATATGTTAGATCCCCCCAGTTGTGGCCCCTCCATCTCAACCGCCTCCCCCACCAGAGACAATCATGCCCTGCATTTTGTGTCTCGGTTCCGGGATACAGTTTTACCATATATGCATGTAACCCCGCATATTCTAGCAGGGCGAGGCAGATGATAAATAGGTTAAATATAGTCTGGGATGTTTTTAAGTTTCGTGTGCACGGAAGTAGGTGGTTTGTATTCTTCTGTGGTTTGTCTTTTTTTCCTCCAGCATTGAAAGATTGACCTTACTGGGCAGCTCTGTCTCCTTGTCTTTCACTGCTCTATCCTATTTTGTTTTACGAACACCGTGCCATTTGCCCACTGGTAGGCATCTGAGTTGTTTCCAGGAACTTGCTGCACCCACACCATGCCGTGAACATTCTCGTGTACGTCTCCCTCACGCCTGGGAGAGTTTCTCTAGGTGTACAGGAGTGGAATGGCTGGGTCAGAGGCTATGCCCGACTTTTCCAGAAGGGTTGTATCACTCTACACCCTACCAGCACTGCATGAATGTTCCTATTGTTTCGTACTCTCACCAACACTTGGGAATTTCACACTTTAAAATTTTTTGCAAAAAACTTTTTTTGGAGAAAAAAGTTTCTTTACACGTGCCCTCCCCAAATATGTACAGCTATGACATATCAATTAGAAAAATACCGAAAACAAAAAATAAAAACAGATTGAGAAACAAACAAAAAGTCTCCAGGTCTCCACTCGCTGGCTGCATCCCTCAGCCCCTCTGTTTCCCCAAGGCTGCGACTCGCAACCGTGTCACAATTGCCTGAAGAGCTGGTTAAAAGCAAAGAGTCGGGGGCCCACATCTAGAGAGTTCAGCTCAACGGGGGAGCTGTGTTTTTCACAAGCCCCCCAGGAAGTCCTGACGCAGGCGGCCTGATCCGCACCCTTCCCTTCGCTCCAGTGTGGTGTCCTGAGGGCCTGACCCCTATTCTCTTTCCGGGTTAAAGTAGTTATTCCCTGATCTCAGCTTCCATCTAGATGTGTTCTGGATCTCTGCAGCCTGGGGCTCCCTTGACGTGTTCCTGGTGGCCATCTGCTACTGGACGTATCCACTTAGATGCCCTAGAAGCCTTCTGACCCAACACATCCAAAGCGGAGCTCACGCCACTCCCCAAGCCACACCACACTCCCCGTCTGCCCGCTGTCCTGCCCCCGCGGCTGTCAGCATGAAGTGCCTGGTTGGTGGTGGGCTACACTTCCCTGCCCTGACCGTGGCCACTTACGCTGCGTGCTTTGTGCTCTCCCACGCCCTGGCCCTGGCACCTGCTGCTCCCTCTTCCTGAAACCCTGCCCCAGACCTGCTGACTCCAGCCTGTCCTTCAGGTCTCAGCAGACAGTGAGGGATGGGGGCAGGGAAGAGCAGAGTACTAATGGGACACTTACTTCCACCCCAGGATTCTTGCTGTTTCTTCCATAGCTCACAAAGGTACAGCTTGTGAGGTTGCCTGTCTTTGGCAATACCTGTAGGTCCAAGCAGGTTGCATCTCAGAACCCAAGATCCCTTCATTCGTTCAACAAATGTATATTGAACACTTACCTTGTGCCAACACACTGTTCTAGGCACTAGAGAGAAAGCAGTACGCAACAGGAAAGACACCTGCCCTTGCAGGGTGTACATTCTAACAGGGCGAGGCAGGCAATACACAAATAAGTAAAACATACAGTGAGTTTCATGTAAGCGCTACAGAGAAAAATAAAGAGGGAGGATAAGAAAGGCTGAGTGGGGGTAGGGCTGCAGTTTTTTTTTTTTTTTTTGAGACAGAGTCTGGCTCTGTTGCCCGGGCTAGAGTGCCATGGTGTCAGCCTAGCTCACAGCAACCTCAAACTCCTGGGCTCAAGCGATCTTCCTGCCTCAGCCTCCCGAGTAGCTGGGACTATAGGCATGAGCCACCATGCCCGGCTAATTTCTTCTATATATATTTTTTTAGTTGTCCAGATAATTTCTTTCTATTTTTAGTAGAGACAGGGTCTCACTCTTGCTCAGGCTGGTCTCGACCTCCTGACCTTGAGCGATCCACCCGCCTCGGCCTGCCAGAGTGCCAGGATTACAGGAGTGAGCCACTGCGCCCGGCTGGGCTGCAGTTTTGAAGAAGAAAATCTTCTGGGACTGGTGAATAGCTCATGGCACCAAAAGCATGATCTATAAAAGAAAAAAATAAATTGGACTTCATTAAAGTTAAAAACATTTGCTCCCTGAAAGACCCTGTTAAGAGGATGAAAAGATGAACTGCAGACTGGGAGAAAATATTTGCGGACCACATACCTGATAAAAGGACTTGTCTGCATTATATAAAGTGCTCTCAAAACTCAGTATTAAAGAAAACATGCAATCCAATTAGGAAATGAGCAAAAGACATGAAGAGATATTTCGCTGAAGAAGATATATGGGTTGCAAATAAGCACATGAAAATAGATTTAATATCACTAGCCGTTAGGGAAATGCAAATTGAGACCACAATGGGATAGTACTATACACCTAACAGAAGATCTAAAATCAAAATTAATGACAATCCCAAATGCTGGAAAAGATGCAAAGAAACCGAATTCTTTCATACATTGCCAGTGGGAATGTAAAATGGTACAGCAGCCACTCTGGAAAATAGTTTGGCGGTTTCTTTCAAAACTAAATATTCATTTACCCACCAGAAACTGCACTCCTAGACATTTAGCCTAGAAAAATGAAAACTTACATCTTCATTGAAACCTGTACACAGTTGTTCATAGCAGCCTTATTTGGAATAGCAAAAACTGGAAACAACCAAAGTGTCTCCCAACAGGCGAACGGGCCAGCACACGGTGGCGCCCCATAGCACGGGTAGACTGGCGATACCAAACAACAACTCGAGTAGCTCCCAAGGGCGCTATGCTGAGTGATAAAAGCCAGTCTCAGCCGTTCACATAAAGTTTGATTCCTTTTATATAACGTGCTCAAAATGAAAAAGGTCGGAGAGATGGAAAACAGATTAGTGGCTGCCAGGGGTCCAGGCTGGGGGAGTAGGTGGGAGAGACTCTACGGCGTCCCACGGCGGTGGGACAGTTCTGCGGGAATAATCTGTTGATTACAGTGGCGGTTACACACATCTGTGCGTGTGATTCATTCAAATGACCTAGAACGAGGCACACGTACCAACACCAGTTTCCTAGTTTCGATGTTGTGCTATGATTACGTAAGATGTCGCCATGGAGGGAAACTGGGGGAAGAGCACACGGGACCTCTCTGTGTTATTTTTGCAACTTCCTGTGAATTTATGTTAATAGTTATTTCAAAATAAAAAGTTTACAAATGGAAAGTGTGTTGCATGTGACAATGCTATGGAGAAATAGAAAATAAAGATGGGGCATAAGGAAGGCCGGAACGCGGGTGGTTGGGGGAAAGCCTTGAAAAGGTGGCGTTTAGGCGAAGCCTTGCAGGAGGTCAGCGTGAGCTGTGCGTCTCTGGGGGAAGGGTGTTCTGAGCAGAGGGAACAGCCTATGCGAACACCCTGAGACATGCGCCTGGCATGTTCCAGGAATAGCTAAGGAGGACATTGTGGAAACCACAGGAGCAAGGAGAGAATAGGAGATGAGATCAAAGAAGCAGTGGGGAGGGAGGGGTAGATCACAGGGTACAACATGCCACCGTAAGGACTTTCATTTTTACCCTGAATGAAATGGGGGCTCGTAAGCGCGGAGGAGTGACACGTCTAACATGTCTGCAGTTCTGAAAATAGACGCAGGGGGGCGAGGATGGCGGCAGAGAGACAGGAGGCTATTGCAGAAATCCAGGTGAGGGAGGATGTGGCTCAGAAGAGGGTGGTAGTGGTGGGGGTGGTGAGAAGTGGCTTGATTTTTGATCAAGTGGCTAGACGTTGAAGGTAGTGCCCACAGGATTTTCTGAAGGATTGGAAGGGGGCGGCGAGAGGAAGAAAGGAGTCGAGAATACCACAGATTTTTGGCCTGAGCAACCGGAAGAAATGCATAACCAACCGCTGAGACAGGGAAGGCTGTGGAAGAAGCAGGGGTGGGGTGGGGAGAGCGTGCTGACTCTGCGAGGTCTGTGAGACATTCGGAGAGAAAAGTGCAGTTGGCGGCTGAATAAATGGGTCTGGCTTGGGCCGGAGGCATCAGCACGTGGATGGTATTTAACACTGAGCGTCTGACGACGCCCCCGCAGGAGTGCTGTAGGTAGAGGAGAGCAGGTTGGGCACAAGAACCAGGCAGAAGCCTGTGAAAGAGAAGCCAAGTGAAGACGAGACTTCCAAGGGGCTGGGAGTGGTCAACTGGGGCAAATGATGTTGAGAGTTCAAGCCTGGGGAACTGTCTGTTGGTCTGGCCCAGGGGCCACTGCTCGGGGTAGTGAGGAGTGAAGTCAGAGGCTGGGGTAGTGGTGGGGATCTCCGCATGAAAGCAGACCCTTCTTTCTTCCCAACCCCAGGAACACTCCATCAAGGTCCTGGAACTGATCTCCACCGTCTGGGACACAGAGCTGCACGTTGCGGGCCTCAGACTGCTCAACAACCTTCCCTTGCCCGACTATGTGCATCCGCAGTTGCGACGGGTGATGCCTGCCTTGATGGAGATCCTGCAGTCAGACCACATCCTGGCACAGGTGCCTGAGGACCACGGCCAAGGCCCTGCCTTCCTGACCAGCCCCAGCACAGCACCAAGCGGGAGAAGCAGAAGTTTGTCTTCCCTGCTCGGGCCCAGACTCACCTTCCTGCCCGTACTTTACTCTTTCCTCTATGCAGGTGCAAGCCGTACGGTTGCTGAGCTACCTGGCACAGAAGAATGACCTCCTCTATGATATTCTCAACTGCCAGGTGAGAAAGACACTGAAGAGGGGCTGATGGATGCCAACTCAGGTATTGGGGAGGGAAGAATCATGGCTTCTTCATCCAGAATTAGCCTTGATGAATTGTCTTCCTGCCTCTGCACTAAATGCATTGAAAACCATCCCCTCACCAGGCACAGTGGCTCATGTCTGTAATCCCAGCTACTTGCTCGGGAGGCTTAGGTGGGAGGATTGATTGAGGCCAGGAGTTCAAGACCAGCCTGGGCAATATAGTGAGACCCTGTCTATACAAAAAATTTAAAAATTAGCCAAGCATGGTGGTGTGCATCTGTAGACCCAGCTGCTTGGGAGGCTGAGGTGGGAGGATCATTTGAGCCCAAGAGTTCGAGGAGGCAGTGAGCTACGATTGTGCCACTGCACTTTGGCCTGGGTGACAGAGTGAGACCTCATCTCTAAAAAAAAAGAAAAAGAAAACCATCCCCTCTTTTCTGTTCTTCCAACAGAATGAGGATCCATTTTGTTGGGAGGGGGATTCTCCCTTGGGGGGAATTTCTGAATTCCTAGAGTTAGGAACATAGGAGACAAAACAAAAGTTAATGTAGGTTATTTTAATATTAGTAAAAAATGACTTATGGTAAAGAACATTATTAGGGATATAAAGAGTTACTATGTAATAATCAGTGGTTCAGTTTACCAGAACAATAAAGCAACTCTAAACTTACATGCACCTAATAACATAATCTCAAGTTATATATATGGCAAAACTTGGTGGAATTATAAAGAGTAATTAACAAATCTACCACCACAGTGGGAGATTTGGAAGATTTTAACTACTCTTTCACCAACTGATAGACAAGAAACTAAAACTAGTAAGGGTTTACTTGGTATAAATAACACAAATAAGCTTGAGCCATTACATTTACCTAGAACACTGTACAGTTATTAAATGCACATTTAGCCAGGTATATGGCTCATGCTTATAATCCCAGCAACTCAGGAGGCTAAGTTGGGAGGATTGCTTGAGCTCAGGAGTTCAAGACCAGCCTGGACAACATAGTGAGACCCCATCTCTAAAAAAAATTAAATAAATATTAGCTGGGTGCAGTGGCACATACCTGTAGTCCTAGCTACTTGGGAGGCTGAGGTGGGAGGATTGCTTAAGCCCAGGTGTGATAATGAAAGGAAAACTAAAAAATTCCTGTACAGTTGAGTCTGAAACTTAAGTATACTGGGGAATTGAGGCACTAGGAGGATGGAAGAATAGAAATTTTAGAACTTGCCTCTCTCACCATTCCCATCACAGGTGCACTCCAACTTCCTGAATCTGTTCCAGTCCACAAAGCCAGGGAGTCTCCTGTTTGAGGTACTGGTGTTTGCTGAGCGGCTGAGTGAGGGCCAGAATGCATCCCACTACCGCGCCGTGAAATGGCATTACAACGAACAGTCTCTGCACGAAGCTCTCTTTGGGGACGAGTCGCGCCTGGCAGACCGGCTGCTTGCCCTGGTCATCCACCCTGAGGAGGATGTTCAGATCCAGGCCTGCAGGGTCATAGTCAGCCTGCAGTGCCCCCCGGACTTGGGAGTCCGGCCCTCCTGCCAGCCCAGTCATTCCTACTTTAAATGCGGGGAATAAAATTACGGAGAGCCAATAAATGAGTATGGACAGGAGCTTGAAGCTTCTTAAAGCTTGCGTGTCTGTCCGTGGTCTTCCAGGGCTGGGTGGAGATTTCATTCAGCGCAACCTCAGCCCCGGGTCACAGGAGTGTTCTCCCAAAACACACCCCCACTTCCATATTTGAGGGACTGACTCCCCTCTTCTCTTGCTGCTCTTCAAACCTGAATGTGGAGCCAGAGCTTTCAGGGCATTGGGAGAAGGCAGCCTGGGCACTGAAGCCAAACATACCGCAGGAGACACTTGGCCTGGGACTGGGCGGCCAGGCTGGGGTGCGCCACGGTCCCAACCGCCACGTCTCTTTAAAAATGGCAAAGGTTATTTCTTATTCACACGGCGTGCCCACTGCAGGTCCGCTGGAGGCTGGAAGGGCAGGCTCTATGTCATCCTCACTCAGGGACCCAGGCCCCGGGGGCTCCTTCACTGTGTTTCTACAACTATTAGAGAAGGAAAGAGAATGTGGCAGTGGTAACTGGCTCTTAAAATTTCCACCACAAATGACACTCACCACTTTCGCTCACGTTTCACTGGCCAGAGCGGGCAGGGAAGCTCAGTCTTACCATGTGTCCAGGAAGAACTGAAAATATTCGGTGACAGCATCGACAGAGACCTGCAGACCTACTGGGTAAGAGTGGGAGCACCGGAATCGGACCGCTCGGCTCAAATCCCAGCTCTGTCACTTACTAGCTGTGACCTTGGGGGAGCCCATTAGAGCCTCAGTCCCTTCATCTGTAAAATGAATGTAATAAAAGTACTTATCTCTTGAGGCTGTTGGGCTTGCGTGGGTTCGTGAACGGAAGGCAGGGTGTTCTGCATGCGCTCCCACAGATGGGCTGAGAATTCTTCATGGAGAAAATGAGACATTAGCACTGGGGAGGTCCTTGGCGGGTGTCGAGTCCAATATTTCTCCAGTCTCTTCAGGTTATAGGCACTGGGGAGTCCTAGAGTCCTTCAGAAAGCACCCTGAGATGCCTCTGGAACTTAGCTTTGGAGACCACAGCGATTGTGTGAGTCACACGAAACCGTAATCACGAAGTCTCTCAGAACAGGGAGACTGCCAAACCGAATACGCTCACCCGCTTCCTGATGTTCCATTCATTTGCATTTCCCACTTGTGCATTCCCTGTTTTATCTGTGAGTCCTTGCCGGCAAGCAAACAGTAGTGATCGTTCATGGTTTAAGAAAATGTTATGGGAGAAAAGCCTACTGCTGGAGCTGGTCGCAGTCTGCTGCTCCATCCAGGACGCAGAACAGGTCCCGCCGCAGACCCCGACATTCTCCAGAGCAGGATTTGAAAACCGCAATCTCACCCAGGACCAGCCCTGGCGTTTTATTGAAAGGAAAGCAAACCCAAAGGAGAAAAGTGTCTTGGCCAAGGTCACAGGACCGGTCTGGGGCAGAAATAGGATTACAACCTCCCAGTATTGGGCTTTTTTTCTTTCATATTCTTTGGCCTGAGCCTCGTGAGAGTGGGCCATGGATTCTAAGCCGACATTGTGGAAGTTGGGAAAGATCTTGATGCTTCTGGTGTTTACAGGCCAGTTTAGGACTGAACTACCTAAGGAAATCTGTCCCCACTTAATCCCTGACCCAGGGTCACATCGCTTGTGAGGGGCGAGGACCGTGGTTGCTGGTGAGGATGGGCTGATCCGAGAGAGCTAGCTTCTACGGAGGGACCGACCTCGTAGCTCTCTCTCAAAGTCGGACCCGTCACCTCGGAGTGGACAGTCACTACTGGATCCGAATCAACATTCTTTGTCTCTGTTGAGTTCAGGACTGAGGCTTCTCCTTCCTGTTACTTGGATACACTGCAGCCACCCGGGTGGAACTCGTCAAATGCCAACAGCACCCTACCCCCCCCAACCAGCTCCCTGTGTGCCCACATCAGCAGCGAGGTATTGGGCATCACGTTCAAATTCTCCTCCCCACCACATCCGCCCCGTCCTCCCATTTCCACGGCCAGTACCCTCTCCCCCGCATCAGGACTTTTCCTGCATCTGGTCTCCGTCCTCTCCAGCCCTGCACATTGCAGATGAACCCTAGAATCCCACATCGCACCATCCTCAAGAACGTTCGGGGCTCCCTATCACCATAGGGAAGTTTTTCTCAGCCTCCAAGTGAAGTCACATGATCTAACAAGTAGAAACATACTTTCAGCGAAAGCAGGTTGAGTTTTGTCCTCAAAGATGTGGTCACTGGACCCCTTTTTTTTTTTTTTTTTTTGAGACAGAGTCTCACTGTGTTGCCCGGGCTAGAGTGCTGGCGTCATCCTCACTCACAGCAACCTCAAACTCCTGGGCTCAAGCGATCCTCCTGCCTCAGCCTCCCGAGTAGCTGGGACTACAGGCATGCGCCATCATGCCCGGCTAATTTTTTCTATATATTTTTAGTTGTCCAATTAATTTCTTTCTAATTTTTAGTAGAGACGGGGTCTCGCTCTTGCTCAGGCCGGTTTCGAACTCCTGAGCTCAAACAATCCGCCTGCCTCGGCCTCCCAGAGAGCTAGGATTACAGGCGTGAGCCACCGCGCCCGACCTGGACCCCTTCTTCACACAATAGAGCCCAATGAATTAGCTTCATTCAAGGCCCTTTGCAATGTGACCCTTTTGCCTGCCGCAAGCCTGCTGTGCAAAGCTATGCTCCAGCCAAACTGGAGCGAACTAATCGTTGCTGCCTTAATCATACCATGTGTCGCCTTGCCTCCAAACTTCCCATACAACCTCCCCTACCTAGAATGCTAAAACGGCCTTCCTTCTCCGTTCTACTGGGCTGTGCCTTCTAGAGTCATCAGAGCTGAACCATGCCCCACTGCAGCCTAGATCTTTCTTCCACTATACCAGCCTTTGGTGCTGCCTATAGCACTTCTCATCTGAACCGCTCACTTGGCATTTGGCAAACCAAAGCTTGGATCTTACAAACCTTGTTTGTTTTTGTTTTTATTTTGCAGTAAAGCATATTTGACTGCTTATCAAAACCTGAAAGAAGAGCCTGCTCAGGGTAGGCACACAGTAGCAACCGGCCGATGGTAGTGGAAGGAGAGTTAGCGGTGGGCAGAGCAGATGGGAGTGGGGTATTAGTTATCTGTTGCTGTGTGACAAGTTGCACCAAAACGTGGTGTGTCTGGGTCTGAGTCTGATTGAGAGAAAAACCACACGGTAATTTGAACAGAAAATTCTAATATAAATATTAAAACAAGGGATTGGAGTAACAAAGAATTGGTTAGTAAGGAGTAATGAGAACCCTACGGAACACATGTATAGCAGACGTAAGGGCAGCTCCTCCCTCCAGGGCTGAGCTAGAGCACCCGAGGAAGAAATACTGCTCACTAGATGGCAGAAAAGTCACTGTACTGTCATACCAGTGGAACTTGCCAGAAATATGCACTCTAGGACGCCAGGGAAAGCTCTTCATGGGGAGACATGGAACCAAAGGCACTCCGCTACTGAGTGGCGGCAGGGGAAGCTGCTGCCCGCTGGGTGTTGCTGGCCTCCACGTACCACGGGAGCTGGCACTGGAGAACCAGTGGGTGCTGCAGGAGCCTGATGCAGGAGAAGCCAGGGGCACACAGGTGCTGGGGGCTGGAGAAGGGGCAAAGGCTGCAGGAGAAGGGGCAAAGGCTGCAGGAGGAGGCATTCTGCTTACACTACAGCCCAGGGTGGGGCTGTGCCAGGAGACGCTGCTAGCCACTGGGTGTCGCTGGCAAAGGTGTTTGGGCTGTAGAAGCCTATTAGTCAAGCACATTGGAACCAGGAAGCAAAAACCTGGTCCTCCTGCAATGTCCCTCCAGCTCCTGTCCTCCTAGCAATTTAAAATATCAATAAGCATACGTAATCTCTTACAGGAATTCAGGAACATTTTGGCTGGCTGGTTCTGGCTCAGTGTAGCTGCAGTTAGTAAAGCTTTTGCCTGGGGCTGCCGTTATCTGAAGGCTTGACTGGGGCCAGAGGGTCCCCTTCCAAGATGGCCCATGTATGGGGCTTCCAAGTTGGTGCTGGCAGTTGGCAGGAGGCCTCAGTTTCTCTGCATGTGGGCATCCCACAGGGGTGTTTGAGACTCCTCATGACATTAGCTGTCTTCCGCTAGAGTGACTCGTCCAAGAGGGAGCAGAGCAGAAGCTGCAATGCCTTTTCTGACCTAACCTCAGAAGTCCTAGTTGCCACCTCCACCACATTCTGTTCACCCTAATGGTGAGTCCAGCCCCCATTCAAAGGAAAGGGAATTGGGGCTCTACGTTTTGAAGCGAAGGGTCAGAGAATTTGCCAATATTTAAAAATCATCATGGGGGCATCAATCAACAAGGACTAATTGAACATCTACTGTGTGCTCAGCAGCTAGATGCATCTGTTTCCCCATAGAGAGGTTCCCTGCCAAGGAGAAGAGAAAGTTTTTAAACAATAGTTGCCACCCCATCCCCTCCCTCAGTCTTCCTTGCAGCTGGTTAGCTGGTTTTCTTACCTACAGACTTATTTTACCTTTAGGAAATTATATGTCTAAGGAAATATCCTTTTAGTTGATTTGGAGAAAGCTTCAGAGAAGAGGAGGGGCTCGAACCATGTCCCCAGAGAGGAGAGAGAAGAGCTCTCCAGGTTGGGCGAGTCACCTGGACTTTACCGAAAGGGCAACCAATCAGTGTTTCCCTCCGATGGGATGATGATGGGGGTAGGGCTGGTACGTGGCATTGGCCAGGCAGAATGCCAGTTACGCTATAACTGATTACTCGAAGGAGATAAACGAGAGACAGAGACAAAGGGACTTCCAAGCCCCTGCACGGCTTCCACTAGGAGCCCAGCACGGGGCACTCAAGCAAACTGGGGGGAGTGGGGTCTCTGGTTTGCCTTAAAACTTAAAGCAGGACCTTTCCTTTTCTCTAAACTCCCGTGTTACCACCAACCGCCCTCTGAGACCAAAGCAGGAAGAGCTCTGGAGTTGCTCTTGTAAGTGAACAGAGAGAAATGGAGGAAAAGAAAGGAAAGAGATTGATTTACTTTTTGTGAAACAAGAACCCTCTTATCATCAGCAAGTACAACTTTTACACATCTCTGATAACGACAGACAGCAGATGTGGCAGGCGGCCTTCTGAAATTATGCCAGTGGTCCCCACTCCCTAAATACGCCCTATTTGATTTGCTTCCTTTCAATGTGAGCTGGACCTGGTGACTTGCTTCTAACCAACAGGAAGTGGCAAAGTGAGAGAATGTTACTTTGGTGATTAAATTACAAAAGACCGTGACTTGCATCTTTCTCCTGGTCTCTCTCGCCCCTCCCCCTGCTCGTGCTGATGAAGGCAGCTGCCATGCTGTGAGCTTCCCTGTGGACAGGAGTGTGGGGTATGGAACCCGGGAGGGTCTCGGGCCAACAGCCTGTGCACAACCGAGACCAACAGTCCGACAGCCTGCGAGGACATGAAACCTGCCAATGACCACTTGAATAAGCTTAGAGGCAGATCCTTCCCCGGTAGAGCCTAAATATGACTCTAGAGTTGACCGCAGCCCCAGCCAACACCTTTTTTTTTTCTTTTTGGAGACAGGGTCTTACTCTGTTGCCCAGGCTGGAGTGCAGTGGCGTCATCATAGCTCACTGCAACCTCAAACTCCTGGGCTCAAGCGATCCTCCTGCCTCAGCCTCCCAAGTAGCTGGGACTACAGGTGTACACCACCACACCTGGCTAATTTTTCTATTTTTTGTAGAGACGATGTCTTGCTATGTTGCTCAGGCTGGTCTTGAACGCCTGACCTCAAGCAATCCTCCCCCCTCAGCCTCCCAAAGTGCTAGGATTACAGGAGTGAGCCACCGCGCCTGGCCCCCAGCCTTGTGAGAAACCCAGAGCCAGGGGACCCAGCTCAGTTGTGGCTGGACTCCTAACACACAGAAAGCGTGGGACGATAAATGATTTGTTAAGCCGCTCGGTTTGGGGGTAATTCGTTATGCAACAGAAGGTAATTAATGCAACAGGTGACTATTCCAAGGGTCCATGCACTGGGTCAGTTCTCTTCTTCCGCTCAAGGATGAAAAGAAAAATACCCAATACTACATTCAAATGTGGGACCTTTACTGCCTGTGACCCCTGCCCAAAAGTAGCTATGGCCATCCACGTGTCCTGGCACAGGACGTGGATTCCTTTGAGAGGAACAAGAAAGGGGTGGAAAGCGGGCTTCCCCTCAACAGCGCCTGCTGCCGCTGAGCCAAAGGATGAACCAAAGCCCTGGCCGGGAGGTCCCCTCCTCTCCACTTTTCCTTTCCTCGAAAGCCTCTCGTTGCTCCCGAGTTTCTCAGCCACCGACACCTTAGAGTGCCTCTTTTCCATGGGCTTGCCAAGGAGTCCTACAGTCAAAACTAGTCTTTCCTTAATTAGGGGGAACAAGTTAAGCGAATAGATCATTTTCCCCATGTTTCCCCTAAACATCCGGCACTTGCTGCGGCGTATCTGCTGGTGAGTAATGGAGGGCAAAATGAAGGAGCAAAGAGTCACGGAAAAACATAGAAATGTGATTCCTTAAAATGGTTCATGTATTATTGTTGGAGACGCAGTGACCTCATTACATAGAATAGAGTGAGAAGAGGAAAGGGAGGCAGAGAAAGAGAGCTGAGTCCCCGAAGTGGGATTAAACCTCCTGCTGTTACCTGGTGTTCTACAGAAAGTGCTAGAAAGTCTGAGCCCCCAGGACAAATGTGAGAATCTCAGCTGCTTCCAAGGACGTGAGCTGATTCCGAAGACTTGACCCTGGGATGAACCTCAGGGAAGATTCCCCAAGGCCAACGGTGCCCCGGGTCACATCACTGGGAAGTGGGGAGGGCGCTGTGCAGTGTATCCTGCCTGCAAGGGCTGGAAACTGTCCAAGTTGGCGGCTGAGCACTGGTGACATCCTGTGGGCACACAGCCGGCACGTTTTTGGTGTTTATAGGAACTGCAAATGTGGGCCGCTGTGTCTGGCCCAGCCCTGCTGGTCGGGTGATGCAGGATGACAGAGGGAAATGAATTCTTACCATAGGACCTCTCCATTCTCATCTCACCCTGGATACTTGTATTTTGGGGGATGTTGGAGTGAAATGTGAGTCCAGGAGACAGAGAGGCCATGGAATGGAGATTGCATGATTAAGGAGCTTAGAGACTCTTGGGCTTAGATGGGAGTGTAACTTGTGGAATTAGAACACACACCCCATACTACTCAAAGTGATCCACAGATTCAATGTAATCCCTATCAAAAATGAAATTTTTCATAGAAATAGAAAAAGTCATAACATTTGTATGGAACCACAAAAGACCCCAGGTAGCCAAAGCAATCCTGAGCAAAAAGAACAAAGCTGGAGGCATCACACTGCCAGACTTCAGAATATATTACAAAGTCGTACTAACCAAAACAGCATGGTACTGGCAAAAAAACAGACACATAGACCAATGGAACAGAATACAGAACCCAGAAATTAATCCACATATATCTAGCCAACTGATTTTTGACAAAGTTGCCAAGAACATTCATTGGGGAAAGGACAGTGCTGGGAAAACTGGATATCCATATGCAGAATAATGAAATTAGACCCCCACCCCTCACCCTATACAAAAATCAACTCAAAATGAATCAAAGCTGGCATGGGGGCTCATGCCCGTAATTGCTTGAGGCCAGGAGTTCAAGGCCAGCCTGGACAACATAATGAGACCTCATTTCTGCAAATCAATTTATGAAAAGTAGCCAGGCATGGTGGTGCGTGCCTGTAGTCCTAGCTACCTGGGAGGCTGAGGTGGCAGATCACTTGAGCCCAGGAGTTCAAGGCTGCAGTGAGCTATGATCACGCCACTGCAGCCCAGCCTGGGTGACAGAGCTAGACCCTGTCTCTAAAAACAAACAAACAAACAAAAAAAAACCAAAAAAACCCGAAATGGACTAAAGACATAAATGTAAGACCCAAAACTATAAAACTACTAAAAGAAAATAGGAGAAATCCTTTAGGACATTGGTCTGGGAAAAGATTTTATGAGTAAGACCTCAAAAGTGTAGGCAACAAAAGCAAAAATAAACAAATGGCATTACATCAAACTAAAAAGCTTCTGCACAGCAAAGGAAACAATCAACAGAGTGAAAAGACAATCTACAGAATGGGAGAAAATATTTGCAAACTATTCATCTGACAGGGGATTAATATCCAGAATGTACAAGGAACTCAAACATCTCAACAGCAAAGAAACAAACAATGCAAGCCAGGTGTGGTGGCACAGGCCTGTAGTCCCAGCTACTCGGAAGCTGAGGCAGCAGGATCGCTTGAGCCCGGGAGTGCAAATCCAGCCTGGGCAACATAACAAGATCTCATCTGTAAAACAAGAAGAAGAAGAAGAAAGATGAAAGGAGGAGGAGGAGGAGGAGGAGGAGAAGAGGAATTCAATTAAAAAATGTACAAATGATCTGAACAGACATTTCTCAAAAGAAGACATACAAATGGCCCAATATGTATTTTAAAAAAAAATGCTCAGTGTCTCTAATCATCAGGGAAATGCAAATCAAAACCACAGTGAGGTGTTGTCTCACCCCAGTTAGGATGGCTATTATCAAAAGGCAAAAAATAAATGCTGGCGAGGATGCAGAGAAAAGAGGACTCTTAGACACTGTTGGCAGGAATATAAAGTAGCACAGCCACTACGGAGGCAGTATAGAGGTTCCTCACAATACTACAAATAGAAATATGATCCAGCAATCCCACTACTGGGCATTTACCCAAAGGAAAGGAAATCAGTATATCAAAGAGACCTCTGCGCCCCCATGTTTACTGCAGCACTAGTCGCAGTAGTCAAGATGTGGAACCAGCCTAGATATCCAACAACAGATGAATGGATAAAGAAAGTGTGGTATATATACACCATGGAATACTATTCAGCCACAAAAAGAACGAAATCCTGCCATTCGCGGAAACAAACGGATGGAAGTGGAGAACATTATGCTAAGTGAAATAAGTCAGGAACAGAAAGTTAAACACCACATGTTCTCAGTCATATGTGGAAGCTGAAAAAAGTTGATCTCATAGAAGCAAAAAGTAGAACAGAGGACTTGAGAGGCTGGGGATGGGAGGGGAAAGCGGGGATAGGGAGAGATTTGTTAAAGGATACAAAATTACAGCTAGATAGGAGGCATAGATTCTAGTGTTCTATACCACTGTAGGATGACTATAGTTAACAATAATATATAGTTTCAAATAGCTGGAAGGAGGATATTAAACGTTCCCAACACAAAGAAATGATAAATGTTTGAGATGATGAATTTGCTGATTACCCTGATCAGATCACTATATATTATCTGTATTAAAACGTCACTATGTACCCCCTAAAAATGTACACTTATTATATGCCAATTTAAAAAATAAAATGAACTAAAGCAAGCATACCCCACCTCAGCCTGCATGTTGTATTTATTTGCCCCCTACTCCAAACATGGCATAGACTGCTAGACTCTGGCCTGTGCCTGATTTTTATCTGGGCACATGACCACCTAGAATACACACTACGTTCCCCAGCTTTCCTTGCGGCTAGGCTTGGCCACGTGACTATGACTAGTCGATGGAATGGAAAAGTCCTTAGAGGCTGCCCCTCCCTCCAGGTCCTCCATCTCACTGAGTGAAATATGAGCAGGTTGGTAAGCAATCTTGGGCCATGCTGACGATGGCAATACCTGTAGATGCCGGGGCAACACCTGTGGATGCCAGGGCAACAAAATTAAAGAAGCCTGGACTGCCGAGGCTATGGAGCTGCCATATCCTCCCTGGACGGTGTATACTCGGAATGTTACATGAAAGAGAAATAAACTTCTATCTTACATTAAGCCATTTATTCTACCACCCAAACTGGCGTGCAGCGGTGTGATCACAGCCAAACCTATTTGTGTATCCTACAGCCTCAGTAAATGAGATTCCATTATTCGTGATTTGTTTATTTTATAATTTATTTATTTGACAGATGTTTACTGAGTTTTGAGTGCTCTCATTGCATCCTCTCTAAGAGGAGCTGGCAGGTGAGCAGAGAGCAGGGGTCCCAGGGAAGGGAGTGAGTTTGGTCCATCAGAGGACTTGGAAAGGGGAGGTGAGCTCGTCTATCCGCCCGTCTTTCCCAGAGCCATCTCTTGCCTTGGTTTCCCCAAATGGCAAGTATTTTGTTTGTGAAGCAACTGCTTTTAGGGAGGAGGGCTACGATTACTGTGGAAGTCCGGAAAGGGATGAGCAAGTTCCAGTTACCAGCGCCTGGGAGAGGACAGAGAAGAGTATTGGCACTTCCTGGTTCCTGGGCACACTTTATTCAGCAAAAGCTGATGCCACAGAGTGGAGGCTCATTCGCTCATGATTGTTGCTAGAAGAGGGTGACGAAGGATTCAGTCAGCGGAAGCCTACCTGCCGGAGAGTGGACCAAGGTGGGTGCAAAAGTGCAGTGCGTTGGCGAGGGGGAAAGTTCAAATTCCCAGAGGGGGGTAACACCCTTGACCACTGGAAATTTGATTTGTAAAAAACCAATGTATTAGATCTATATGAAAGAGAAGCGTAGAAATAAAAAGCATAAGTTGGCCCTCAATGCTGTAAAAATTGGAAAATTTTCAGATAGGAAGTAGAAACCTAACTTTACCCCATCCAGGTAACCTGGGCCACCTCCACACATTTATTCTGTTCCATTGGGGGCTGCTGTAGCTTGGCTTGTTCAGCTTTTTTTTTTTTCTTTTGAGACAGGGTCTTGTTCTGTCACCCAAAGTGGGGTGCAGTGGTGTGATCACAGCTCACTGCAACCTCAAACTCCTGGGCTCAAGCAATTCTCCTGCCTGAGCCTCTTGAGTAGCTGGGAGTACAGGTGTGTGCTACCATGCCCAGATACTTTTTCTATTTTTTTGTAGAGATGGGATCTTGCTTTGTTGCTCAGGCTGGTCTCGAACTTCTGGGCTCAAGCGATCCTCCTGCCTTGGCTTGTGAGCCACCGGGCCCAGATGCATTTTTTTCTTGTCCACTTCTCACTAACCAGCATTTTTATTTAATAAAAGATGAAATAGAATAGAAAATCTCCGAGAAGATCACATACAGTAAATGTAAGTATTGTTTTGTGAAACTTTAGTTCCATACACACATCAACGCATTGTGTATATGTACACACACACACACACACACACACACACACGTTTGCCTGATAATAATCAAAATATCCAGCAACCAGCACGGCACAGATACCAACTAACTGAAACGGATGACAATAACAAATATTAGTTGTCTGACACCTGAATAAAATGTATCTTTCACCGTGTTTTGTACTCCAAAAGGGATTGAAATGCGTTGGTCTATAAAATGAAGCTCAAGGCTTCTTGGGGTTGGGGTGCGGTGAGCACGAGTTCCCAGTGCCCTTCCTTTGGTGTCGCCCTGGCTGAAGGCTCATGTCCATGGCTCCTTCCTGCGCTCGAGGAGCCGTTCCTGAATCCAGGTGTGGTCTTAAAGCAGAACAATCCTCCATGTGGCAACTTGGGATGTCGCAGACACCTGTAATTCTATTTGGCATCCACTCCCCGTCTCCCTGGCTTTGGGAACTTGCCCTGTTCAGGCCCCATGAGGTTCCATCGATAGAAGTCCCTGGTCCCCCTGTTCTTCCAGGGTTTTCTATATGGGCACTGAAGGGAGGCGCGTGGAGCTTTGTACAGCTGAGCCTCCCTCCCCGTCACTGTCCACAGAGAGGCAGTCTCCCTCCCAGAGACGAAAAGAGGCCGCCACAAAGGCAGGGGCTGCAGAGAGAGACACCTAGTGTCAACGCGTGCGTCTTTGGACGCCCGGGGCCAGGCTCGCATAGCTACTGACCCAACACTGCTCCTTTTGGCTTTCATTTTTTAAATAACTTGGTTTGGCTTGTGTTTCTTTCACTGGCAGCTAAAGGAGTTGAATTTACTCCACGGCTCCCTGAGGTGACTCCGGCTCACTGCCAGAGCCACGCGCACTACTGTGGCTCAGACTCATGGAGTGGGAGAAGGCAGAGCCGCGGGTCACCTGGTGCCGGTGAGTCTGTGCACCCGCCCTGCACGGGGCAGTGTGGGCAGAACGCCAGGTCAGGGCATCCTCCGGCTATGTCCTCCCTGGGGACATCTCTGCTGCGTGAACATTTCCTGAACACAGAGGCTGCGGGGAGCCCTACTCGGCCGCTCTGAGGAAGGCCTTGTCCTAGGCTAACCTGCTTGGAGAAGCTCCATCACCTCCATGGGGGGGAAGGCAAGGGGGCCACACACCTGGCCGCCAGGTATCACTGCCCGCTTCTGTCCTCCAGGGCCCAGGGCCTGAGGGCACAGCCAGGCCTGGGAAGAGGCTCCCAGTCAGCGCCCTCCTTCCAGGCCTGTCTTCCTGCCAAGCTGAGCTGATAGCCCCTCGCCAGGGCCAGCCTGTCCTGGGACGACATAACGTGAGAACTCCGTGTTCCGAGCCCGCCCCCGGTTCGGTGTGCGCGTGGGTGAGGACGGGCTGAGCTGGGCCTGAGCCGGTCTCCCTCGGGGGAGGCTGGGCCTCTCCCTCTCACAGACAGGGCAGGGCCAGACAGTCACAGACAGACAGCCACCCTCACCCCCTGCGCCTGGCTCACAGGCTAGGGTCCCCCGCCCTGACTTCGGCACTGCCCCCACCAGCCCAGTTTCCCACTGAGGAGCCACCTCCCCTGGGGTTACTCTCATGGTGCCCCAAGTTCCCTGGAGCACTGACTGCCCTGAGTCTGCGTCCCTCCAGACACAGTGGACACCCTCTCCTCGCTGTCCCATCCGCCTACTCTGCTCACTCACTCGGCAGCCCGGCTGGGAAGCCCTGAGCCTCCGCCTGCCCCAACCCCAGGCCCCTCGAGGCTTAGCAAAAGAGCACGGCCCCTCGTGCTCGGCCCCAGGACGTCCTGGGCGCCCTGCGTGGGAGCTCGGTGCCTCCGCCTCTGCGCCTCCCCACGTTTCCTCCCGTGGTCTCTTTAGGAAGCCTTTGCTGATCTGTCTCGGCATTTCAAACTCTCGGGGCACCGACTCGTCCATCACCCTGCCCAGGGGACTCTGAGACATCCTTCGGGAATGCACTGAGTCATGGGCAATTTCCACTAGGTCATTTGCCTCCAGAATTTTATTTTGCATTTCATAGACTGATAAAACTTCCAAAAACTTATGGGGACTGACAGAATTTGTGTATTTGACCAAATCACAACATAGAAAATGAAACAAAACTATTGTATCATTGCCATTACTTCCTAAAAGTTCATTTTAGCACCAAAAAAGTAGGAAGAATGTAATTTCAGAATAAAGAATTGCTCTTAAACTAAATATACTTACCTTTAACAAAAACACAACTGCATTACCCTTATTTTTTTCATCTTGCTGCAGACCAGGGAGAACACTGTCATGGAAACCACCACTTGGGCCACCAGGAAGATGCAGGAGCGAAGAAGACACCAGAGAATGTCAGAGGAGGGAGGTGAAGGGACTTAGAGTTGGGGGACAGAGGTCCACTAGCGAGGTGCTCCTCTGCCCTTACCTGGACCTTGTTCTCACTGACGTCTGAGGTGGCCAGTTTTGGGGTCCGACAAGGGGCAGAGCTATGGCCAGGCTCACAGGTCAGGTGGTTCAGTGACCCCCACCCAGCCTCTGCCCTGGACATCCTGGTGAGCTGGCTCCCGCCCCGCCCACTGCAGACCCATCCTGGACCTGTGCTTGTACCTGTGACCAGGGCCTGGCTGGGTTTGGAGACAGGCCATTGGTGCAGGAGAACGAGCACAGGACTTGGAGTCAGGAGTATGGCGTCTGGGCCTGGCTCTGCTGCTCACAGCCGACTCACCTGGAGAAGTCTCTTCTCTCTCTGGGCTGCAGTTTCCTTGCCTTAAAATACAGGTTCTGGCTAGTCATTTCCGAGGAAAACTGCACCTCTCTGGTTTGGGGTGGGGGGAGCCACGCACACAATATTTTGCATAGAATTTCAAGGGCTTCGCCGCCCTCTCGGGCCTTCAGTGGACTTCCCAGGGGCTGCCAACCCTGGCACACAGCTGCTGACCTCCTGCCCTCAAATTCGCCCTTTTCCTAAGCTGTCAGCAGTACTCACCAAGTATCCAACACTGGCAAGGGGATGGGCAAGGGACAGTGGTAAATGACACAGGAAGTATTCACCCCGGGGTTCCTCTCCAGTTCACAAGGGACCCTGCACAGCGTAAGTGGCTCTGGCCAGGCCGGAACCGGCCAACCAAGGTGGCTGAATACAGATCTGAAGAGAGTTTAGACTGTGACTGCCGGAGGGAGGGGACACAGTAATGACAGGAATCCCATTGTTGGGGACAAAGACTTCTGGCTGCCCAAGGCCGTGTAGAACAGTGGTGAGAGCTTGGACTCCACAGCTCGGGTACCTGGGATTTGTATTTGCCTCAGCCATTTAGTCGTGGTACGTGGACAAGGGACTTCACCTTGAGCTTTCCGCCTTACAGACGGAGACGACACTTACACAGCAGAAGCAACAGCACACACGAAACGCTCCGAGAATCCCTTGAATTGTTCAGCCTGCCTTGCAGAAGGTTGCGTTCACGTGACTCGCTCTGGCCGACGGTCTGTTTGGCAAGGAAGTGCCACCTGGCTCAGGCACGCAGGTGTCTGTGTGCTCCCTCCCTCCGTCTCTTCCCCTTCCGCAGCAACCCCGGAGGCCAGGCCTCCAGACAGCGCGGCCACAAGGCGGAAGAAGGGTCTCTTGCCCCAAGTCAGACTTCACGTGAGCGGTAAATGAAGCATTATTGCGCCAGGCCCCAGAAATTTCGGAGTTCTGTTGGGACAGCTAGCGTTAATTAGTCCGGGACGGCCAGTGTTAAGACAGGGAGGGCTCGTGACATAACAGATACAAAGCCCCCCGAGCGCAGTGGGGGCTGTTATTTTTGGAGAAAAGACCCAAGTTCCCACCAAGACGGGGCTCCTCAGATCTTTTCTTAAGCGAAATTTTAAAAAGCACCAACCATAAATTATGGTGTACTTTAAAATAACTAAAAGAGTGGGATTGGAAGGTTCCTAACACAAAGAAATGATAAACACCTGGGGTGATGGACACCCCGTCACCCCAATTTGATTATTACGTATCGTACACCTGTATCCAGATATCACATCACCATACCAATATATGCAACTATAACGTACCCATAATGACGACAAATAAATAAATAAAAATAAGAAAATAAAAGCAGAAGCAGGCAGGCGGGGTGAGGGGGAAGTCTGAGCCCGAGGGAAGTCCTGAGGAAGTCTGGCCCCGGTCCCCCACGCGTGCGGGCTGCTTTAACCCCTCCCTCTGAGCTTTCCTCTCTCCTGCCCCCGCGTTTTGCACCCACATGGTGACGGTCACACAATTCACAGACAAATTCTTAGACAGTTCATAGAATCATTAGGACTAGAGGAGATCCAGGACTGAGAGGCCATCTGGTCCGACCCGCTGCTGCTTACAGATGAGGACGCTGCGGCCCAGAGAGGTGTGAGGAGCACCAGACCATGGGACCGGGGTATCCGAAAAATCGCTGGGTGATTCGGTGCAGCAAGGGCAGAGAAAGAATCCGTAACAGGAAGACAGTTATTTTTATTTCAGCATGTAAGTTTTGTGTAGCTTTCTTTCTTTCTTTTTTCTTTTCTTTTTTTTTTTAAGAGACAACGTCTGTTTCAGTCATCCAGGCTGGCACAATTACAGCTCACTGCAACCTCGAACTCCTGGGCTCAAGCGATCCTCCTGCCTCAGCCTCCCCAGTGGCTGGGCCTACAGGTGTGTGGTGTAATTTTTCTATTTTTAGTAGAGATGGAGTCTTGCTGTGTTGCTCAGGCTGGTCTTGCACTCCTGGGCTCAAGCGATCCTCCTGCCTTCCCAAGTACTGGGGTTATAGGCTTGAGCAACTGTTCCAGGCCAGTTTTGTGTAGTTTTTAAAAACAGAGTTTTATTTTACAGTTTAAAGTTTTTATTTGGAGGCCAGTGGTGGTGGTGGCGCCTGCCTGTACTCTCAGCTACTTGGGAGGCTGCGGCAGGAGACTTGCTTGAGCCCAGGAGTTCGAGGCTGCATCCAGCGACCCGTGATGACGCCACCTCACTACAGCCTGGGAGACAGAGGGAGACCCTGTCTCTAAAGAAAAAAACCAACTTTTATCTGGAAGTAACACATAAGGAGGCCCTAGGGCCCCTACAGTCTAGAATCCTGCCTGTGGGAGGCCAGAGCGCCCTTCCTCCTTCCACCCTCCCCGAGGCTTGGGGGGCCGCCTGGGCAGCCGTGGCCGTGGGCCAGCCAGTCTGAGCGCCAGAATGTCCTGTCCACCCTCCTCCGCGAGGGTGGCTGGGGCGGGTCATGTGGCAGGGAAAGGGTGTTTCTCCCGCGGCCCCTCCGGATCCCCACCCAACCTCTGCCACCCAGGCCCATGGCCACTGCCTTCGTGCTCCTGGCGGGGGTCCTGCTCCTCTGCTGGGGCGGGCTTGTGCCGGATAAAAAGGTGAGAGCCAAAAGAATGCTTCTTGAACGTTCTGCCACGCGACAGGAGTGGCAGCTGGGGCGTCCCAGGCAGTGGAGCCCAGGCGCAGGGTAGCTTTGGAGGGAGAGGTGGGAACCGGCACCACCCCCAAACTGGGGATTTCTGCCCAGGCTGGAAGCTTGGGGCGCTCCCAAAGGGACTTCGAAGGCCGTGTCACCTTCCCCTGACGGCCTTGGAGGTGAGAGAAATTGGCATATGACCAGCACCGTCTCTTCCCAGCTCCCCCCCCAAGCGCCCCTCCCCACGGACTCAGCCCTGGGCTCACTTCCAAATCCTCCCCACTTGCTCCCGTTTCTCCCCCTTGTCCTTCCCTCCTCCCCACCACTGCCTAGTGACCTTAGGCACAAGGACTCTTTCTTGCCTCCCCCTCTTTCCCTGCCTCCCTTTCTGCCCCACCACTCAAGTGGGATCTGAGAGTATCTGCCTCTCCCCCCGCCCCCCCCAGCCAGCACAGGACACTCTTGGGACCCACGGAAGTGAGGGAGGCCCCGCCCCCCTTTCTCATCTTCCCTGCTCCCCTGAACCCTACTGGGAGAGGGGTGTGGGGTGGGACCTGGGGGTGACAATCTTATGGCTTCTCCGGGATTGTCTCCAGCCTGGCAGACATCCTGGCTGTCCCCACAGATGACCGGGGACAAGTGCTTCCACCACTCTGAGTGCTACACTGGCTGCTGCCTCATGGACTTGGACTCTGGTGGAGCCTTCTGTGCCCCCAGGGCCAGAAAAAATATGGTCTGTTTGCCCCAGGTGAGGCGGGGTTGGGGCAGCTCCTTCTGGCAAGTAGGGAAGGGGTGGGGAGGTTAAAAAAAAACAAGTATCCCCACCTGCTTTTGTGCCTTCTGTCTGGAGTGACCCTCTCCCTTTTCCACCTGGCAAACTCCTACTCATCCTGCGGTACAACTCCAGCCACCTCCTCTGAGAAGCCTTCCCTCCTCAGAGCGCCCGTGCACTGGGCTCATCCCCTCAGCAGAGCATGCGTCTCCCTGATTTGCCATGCCTTCCGTCCACCTGCCCGATGGTTGGCACTCTTTAAGGGCAGGGATGGCATTCTATTCATCTATGAAGTCCCTGCCCCCAGCTTAGTGCCTACACATAGTAGACGCTCAACAAATGCTTGTCGAATGAATAATTGTCTTTATGCTAATATCACTGAGGCAAGGTAGGTGGGAAAAGACCTTTGTACTACCAATCCTCATCTCCCTGCCAAAATGGCCTAATTTCTTGAGAGGAGTATGGCACTGCAGTAGCAGGACCTTAGCTTTGGAGTTGGACTTGAATTTAAATCCTGGCTATCCTACCCCCTGTCTTTATGACCTCAGACAGGTCACCCGGGCTCTCTGAGCCTCAGTTTCCTCATCTGCAAAGTGGGGCTAAACTACCTACCGCACCAGGTTACTGGGACGAGTACAAGTCCTGGCGAGGACAGTGCTCAATCAAGCATTGTTGTCAGTAGCTGGTAGAAATGCCGAGAGCAGAAGGCACAGTCCCTCTTGTTCCTGCTCACCTGGCCCTGGGCCCAAACCTCTCTAAGGAAGATGGGCCCAGCCTCCATGTTCCTGTCTCGAGATCTGCCAGTGCCCTAAGGAATCAGCAGGGTTCCTGCCGTGGCCTGATCCTACAGCTGAAGTGGCCAGAGGGTCTTTGCATTATGGGCACCTACTTTATTTCATGTGGTCCTCACAACAGCCCTGTCACGCGTATTATCCCCATTTCACAGATGAGGACGCTGAGTTGGAGAGGCTCATCACCTTGCCTGAGCCCATGCAATTATAAGCTACAGAGCCACAGACGCCAGGTCTGGCTCCCTCCAACACCGGGTTCTTGCTCCTGGTCTCCAGCAAGGTTAAGCCCCCTTCCTTCCTGCGTTCTGGTGACCCCCAACTCTCATGCCCACTTCCCGCAGACCAAGGGAGCCACCAACATCATCTGCCCCTGCCTACTGGGCTTGAATTGCATATCCAAGGACCTGATGTGTCCCCGTCGGTGCCATATGTTTTAGAGGAGGACACAGACTGGTCACCGCTGCCCCTTCCTCCCTCCCTTGGGGCCAGAGGCCCTGGGCGCCCC
>NW_012148041.1:1668500-1670743 GCF_000956105.1 Propithecus coquereli
AGCCCTGAAGGCGACGCTCCCCTGACCTCCATCAAAGATTACTTTTGAGCTTCATATGATGGCATCGCCCAGTATCTACTATTTCTGAACCTGGCTTCTTTTGCTCAACGTTTTTTCTGTGACACCTATCGTGTCGCTTCCGTCTTTCTTGTTTGTCTTCCCCTCTAGAGCTGTGCCTGTCTAACAGCGCAGTCACTGGCCACATGCGGGACTTGCATTCACACGAATTGCACAGGCTGCTCTGGAGTGTCAGCCCCGGCAGGGCAGGGTTTGTTCTGTTGAATGCGGTGCTCAGTATTTGCTTGTTGAGTGACTAATGAAGCTGTCCGGCAGGGAGCTGATGGGTGGTCATGATAGACAATTAATGTCTTAAGCCCCAGTATTGGGGGTTATTGATGTGTGTGCCGGGGTGGGTGGGGACGTGTAGGTGACAGTCGAGATGGGCAGAAAAGGGTAAGTAGAGGTTTGCAGGAGAGAAAGGTGCCACAGAAGGAGGCAGTGCCCACCCTGGTGTGTGTGAGGAGCAACCCCAAACTTAGTTTTGGGAACACTAAGAGTAAACCTTTAAAAACTGTTCAGTCCCCTCTAGGCACCCTCCATCCCCACAGATGTCCCCCGGTCCCAACTAGACACCGCCCTGCCGGTGAGGGCACGGCCGGGGGAGCGGAGTTGGAGGAAAGCTCGGGCGGCGGGGGGGAGGCGGGCGGGCGGTGGAGCTGTCGGGGCGTCTCGGCAGGAGCTCAGGGAGATTTTCGAGCAGAACAAGTCGTGCAAAAGTCAATGCTGCCGCCGGGAGCCCCATGGCTGCGAGTTCCACTGCGCCGAGAAGGGGTCCGAGGGCAGCTTGTGTCACACGCAGGGGGGTGTCCGCACCTGGGGGGAGCCCGCAGGGAGCCAGGGGAAGGGGGACCAGGGCGGGCCCAGTTCCTGGCAGGGGGCGAAGAGTAGGTGGGCGGAAATGACCCGGAGCTGGGGCTGCACCTCCAGGGTGTGGGGAGCCTGCCTGGAGGCTTGGCATCCGGGTGCGGGGCGCGGGAGGCGACGCTTCACTTGGTGATGTGGGATCTCACTCTCCAGGGGTCTTCTCCGCAAACCCCGAAAGTAGTTCAGAAAATGGGCACAGCTGGGTGCCACCTCTGCCCCAGACGCGCCCTCTTCACCCAGCCCCAGGAGTTCTGCTGCGGCCCCAGGCGTCCCTGGTGGGAGATGGGCCGAGGCAGCCCCTGAGCTGGGCGTGCAGACAGGGCAGCTGATTTGCCCATGGAAGGATTTAAGGAGAAGGGATGCGTTCGTGGAATCTGCGCAGGCAGAAGAGTTAATGACAGGCAGGGCAGAGCTAGCGGGGCGGCACTGAGCAGCTCCAGCATGGAGAAGGCATCCCGAGGTGCCGCTCTGAGCAGCTGGGCTGCGGTCTTTTATCCCCAGGCTCCTGGCTGTGGGCCAGCAGATGGGCCTTGGAGCTGGGCTAGGTAGGCCTGGGGGCTGCCCATGGGGCTGACGGAGAGCAGCCCCCGAGGCCAAGGTCGTAGTCCTGCCTTTCCCAGACTTTCCTAGGCCTGTATAGCGAGTGTCCCTGCAAGCCGAACCTGACTTGGGTATTTCCGAAGAACGAGAAATCGCCTGGAATCATCTATGGCCGTTGTCAGAAAATTGAAAAAAAGAAGCCAGCTAAGAAAATGTTCTTCTAATGCTTTCTCTTTCTTGCTGCCTCTGCCACCCACCATGCTACCTACCCAGAACTATGTGTCCCTGCCCCTGGTCCCCAGAGCCTCCACCAACAGTGTACCATCATTGAAATAAAGAACTTTCAATGTTTGCTGCCCACAGAGCTGGGGCCTGGGTGGGCTGGGCTGGGTGGGTGTGGTACAGGTTGCTGGGGGAGTGGGGTGGGCATGAGGGAGTGTTGGGTCGCAATCTGAAACGTCTGTTCTTGGTGTGCTCTTGGCTGAAGAATGACCAGACACACTGAAAGCAAGGTCAGTGTGAAAATGAGGTTTATTGAGCAGAGAAAGATAGGATTATAGAGCAAGAGCAAGATACAGGTTTACAGAGCAAGATACATACACCACAGATGACGACCAGACCCATTGTCGTAGCAAAAAAGAGACCTTGGTTATGGTCTGGGTCTTGTTTTATAGTGTTTGGATTGGACCCTCCTTGTGGCTCAGACATCACCATGGAACCACTTTGATTGGACAGTTGGGAGATACATGACCTGAGTCTTACTACACAAGCGGATCTCC
>NW_012148041.1:1670793-1672794 GCF_000956105.1 Propithecus coquereli
AGGATGTAGCCATTCTGGGAAAACGTGCGTTTCACCCGCACTGCTTGTTCCTCTTGGCTGAGAGCAGGGACTTGGGGCCTCTCTCGTTAACCCTAAGACTGGGCGTTCACACCTCATTACCTCCCCTCCAGGTCAGGTCACATGGCAGTCACATGGCAGGTGCTGGGTATGTAGCCGGACCTCAGAAAAGCCACCACCACCTCTGGGCTAAGGTGCTGCGGCAGCTGCTGCTGCTCCTCCTCTCCCTCTTCTTCCTCCTCACCGGGGGCTCGTTTTCCCAGGAACGAAAGGGAACTTTGGTAAGGAAGCTGGCGGGTGCAGTCACCTCCGCCGTCCCTGTCCTAAGGCCCGTTCTGCTGGGGGAGGGTGAGTGGGTGTGGGAGGTGGCGTGGGCGGAGGCGGAAGTGGGCGGCAGCAGGGAGTGTTGGGTGCAGGGTGTCCGGGGGGAAAGAGAAAACACCCTCATCCTGGGAGCTGTGCTGGGGCAGTGCCGAGTGCCGCAGCCCCAGAGGTGAATGTGACCCAGCTCCCCTGCCCATGCTCACGTGTGGTAAGGGAGACAGACATTCAGTCTTGCAGCAAATTTTACTGAGCACCTACTATATGTACATTACTTTTCTCCGTGTTAGGGATAGGGCCATGAGCAAGATAGGTGGAAATCCTTGCCCTTGTGGAGCTAATGTATGAGGCAAGCAGGTAAAATGTAGAATATATCCTAGGTGATGAAACCTGCGGTGAGAAAAGATAAGGAAGGGGTGTCAGACGTGGGGGTGTGAGAAAAGGTTGCAGTTTTAAACAGGGTGCTGGGGAAACCTTACCAAGAAAGTGAATTTTAAGCAAAGACCTAAAGGGAGCGAAGTCTTTCCTAAGAGGAGATCTCTGCGGGAAGAGCGTTCTGGGTGGAGGGGCCAGCCAGGGCAAAGGTCTAGGGGCGGGAATGTGCTGGCATATTTAAGGGATAGCAAAGAGGAGTGAGGGAGAGTGGAAATAACAGGCGATGAGATCAGAGAGAGAAATGGAACAGAGTATTGCAATGTCCGCATTCGTTCAGCAGTAGCGCATTTGGCACCTTCAATGTCCAAGGGGCTAAGGGACACAGTGAACAAGAGAGCAGAAGATCCTTGCCCTCCCAGAGCTGAGGTTCTAGCAGGGCGAGATGAATGATTAAAAAGAAAGGCGAATAATTTCAGAGAGTCCTAAGTGTTGTGAATAGAGTAAAACCAGGAGATGGGGCCTGCTGTAGCTGGTGTGGGCTTCTGCCTGAGAGGGAGGCAGCCAGGCGGAGATCACCGGCAGGGTGTTCTGGGCAGAGGGCCAGCAAGTGCAAATGCCCTGGTGTCAGGAAAGTAGTGGATTCAGAGACCCAGCGGTGGCTTTGAACCTGGGGACTGACATGTGGGAGTTGCCTATTAAAAAGACTCCTCCAGCTGTTCTGGGAAGAATTGATGGGAAGGGGCTGAGGAGGTGAGGGGTGGGAAAGTGGAGGTGAGAATGGGGGTGTGGGTGGCTGGAGGGAGTTACTGGCTAGAGTGGAAAAGCAAGGAGACCAGGAGGCGGCCATAGCACTTAATCATACACACTAGATAGGATTATACATACATACTAGAAATAATTATTAATAATACCTAATATATATGTTAAGTAAAACTTGATGCAGTAAGGTGTCCAGATCTTGAGTTTACATGAAAATCAATGGATTCGAATTAACCTGTGCACACACCCTGACCGCCACTACGAGAACAAGACACAGAGCGTTTCTGCAGCCTGGAAGTCTGGCTCACGCTGCCCCATCCACAGCCCTGAAGGCGACGCTCCCCTGACCTCCATCAAAGATTACTTTTGAGCTTCATATGATGGCATCGCCCAGTATCTACTATTTCTGAACCTGGCTTCTTTTGCTCAACGTTTTTTCTGTGACACCTATCGTGTCGCTTCCGTCTTTCTTGTTTGTCTTCCCCTCTAGAGCTGTGCCTGTCTAACAGCGCAGTCACTGGCCACATG
>NW_012148041.1:1672844-1675760 GCF_000956105.1 Propithecus coquereli
AGGCCTTGTAAGTACTCTTTTATAAAGTTAAAAAACAATAAAGACTAGATACACAATAAAAGTTGTCAAGGGAAAAGAATCCAAGCTCTGTAAATAATTTAAAGAGGTTTTTTCTGAGCTGAATATGTGTGACCATGGCCCAGAGAGCCCCGCCCAGGAAACCTCGAGCAAGTGGTCTCACCACGGTTGGGTTGCAGTTTGGTTTCATACATTTCAGAGACAGGAATTACACGTAAAGTCATAAATCGATACATGGAAGGCGTACATTGATTTGGCCCATAAAGGCAGGACATCTTGAAGTGGGGCATTACAGGTTATGGTGGGTTTAAAGATTCTTTAATTTGTAATTTGTTAAAAAAAAATGAAGCTTTGTCTAAAGGCTTGGAATGTTTTAAGTTAAGATAAGGAAGCCTGTTAATCAGAGACAAGTCACCTGATGTGTACCCAGATGCGAGTGATCTGCTCAGTAAACTGACGACCTGCAGGTGTGGTTTAAGCTCTGCCTTAGGCCTCTTAATGAGTTACAAAGGATATTGCCAGGTAGGGATGGGGGCATGTCCAGGCATGTGGGACCTCTCTTCTCACGGCCAGCAACTCAGCTTTAGGGGATTTCTGGAGTCCCCTTGGCCAGGAGGGGGTCCATTCAGTCAGCTGGGGGGGCTTAAGGTGTTATTTTAGTTCACAAAGTTGTGCCAATGACACTTTACATTGCTTTAAATTAGACATAATGGTTAGTCCGTTTAAAATTCCCATTCGCCATGTCATTTATGGATTTTGCGTGCCAAAGATCCACTGCTCCCTTTGTCTTGGTAACCCTGAATTTCCTGGAGGGAAACCACCCCCTTCCATTTCCCGTCCATGAGGCTGAGTAGAGCTCTATTCACATCAGAGCTCCAGCTCCTCCAGACACAAAGACTGATTCAGTGGGTAGTCATTCTGTCGCTCTGATCTTAACGATAGGTTTGGAGGGGCACATGACCCAGTTTGTCCAATCAGATTGAAGCCTAGGATTTGTACAGGAGCTGGACTTGACCATGGGAGAACATGGATGTGTGGTTATTGGCAGCCGTCTTATTACCATGTGGACTCAGAATGAAGCTAACGCAGAGGAGAACAGGGCCAGGTTATAGTGTCTTTCTTTTAACTCCTGGAACAAGCTGTGCCTTACGCCAGATAGCTCTACGCCTGAACTTTTAAGTTACGTAAGCCAGTAAATTCACATTTTTCCTCAACCAGTTCGGGTTGAGTTCCTGTGACTTGCAACCAAGTAAGTCCTGACTGATTCTGTCCCTCGAAGATGGGAAGCTTTTCAGCATCCCCCTTTCTTGCTGTAGTAATAAATATATGTTTCGGTTTGTTTGGTACTACGCAGATTCAGCCGCGGCATGTTTTTCTGCAGCTGCGCATGCAAATGTTCCTGGAGGTGTAGAGATGTGGAATGGTCTCGAAGTTGAAAAAGCAAAAGCTTGATATGTATAATTATTATGTACCAATAAAACAAACAAAAAAGAAAAGACAAAAGTTCCAGGCCACCTGAACCAAACCTTTCCCCCCTATTCTGATGAGCCTTATTTCTGCCCAAAGGGACTCTCAGCCCCTCCCGCAGAAGCCTGTTTCTGAGGTGAGGTCTCCATCCCTTTAGCTTCCTTCTCGCCGCCCCCCCAGGCAGAGGCTGCAGATTCGCCAGGTCTCATTTCCTTTTCTTCTTCCTGGGCACCAGAAGGGCTGACCGTCTTTCTGCAGGAAGATTGGGCAAGCGTGAATATTTCTGGCCAGCAGGTGGAAGTGATGTGCGTAACTTCTGGGCTGAAGCAAAGAAGAGCAAGTGCGATGTAACAACAAAGACTCCATTTTCGATGTTTGACCCGTGACACTTTCAGGCCCCACCACTCCCCTTTGCCCCATCCAGGCAAACCCACGAGAAAACCACACGCTCCCTCCGTTGGCACTGGTGGGAAGTTCAAACCACACAAGCCACACAAACTCCAGGCTACTCACGAGAACCTCAGCCTGGCCTCACCTCCTAGCCACAGTGAGAGTCAAAGCCACATGTCCCTTCAACTTTTGCCACTCGCACCTCCTAGGACCTGCCCTGTTCTCCCTGGAAAGTTCCATCATGGGATTCATAAGCCTTTCGTATGTTCTTGGCATGTGCGGCATCTTCAGTCTCAATATCCAAACCAATTTTGGGTGGGGATTGATTTCACCCTCTGCAGACCACCCAGAAAACCTGCAATTCTCCAATTCTCTTCCCTTGCCTTGGCCAGGTGGTGAGATGAGGAACTATGAGATGGGGGGTGCCCGGGTCACTGAGTCACTGCATGGAGGGAAGCTGCTCTGTACTCACAGCATCAACAAGAAGTCCACTTTTGCTGTGCTCAGCCCCCGAGATCTCCGGGTGGGTTGTTAGCACTGCAGGCCCTAGCCTTCCCTGACTGAGACAGAAATGTCTGTTGCTGTTCTGTCCTCTGTGTCACTACCCATTCCTGCTCCTGACACCCAGTTGCTTTGTCCTGACCATCTCTTAGCACAGTCGACTTGGCTCTTGTAGGTCTTGAGTTTGCAGTTCTGTGCCTGCCAGAAAGACCTACAGAAATGCATCCAGGCACGTTTTCTCCAGAGAAAGAGTTATTGAAATTCTACTTGAAGACCTCTAGAGGAAGGGAGTGGAAAGATGAAAACTAGAATGGAATCTTCTCTTACTTAAATAGCTTTGTGAACTTGGGGAAGTTTCGTAACTTCTCTGAGTCTCAGTCGCCTCATCTGAAAACCAAAATATTCATAATGCTGTTTACTAACAATAATAAACAACTGGACGGGACGAGAGACTCTTTTGAAATCCTTCCAACTCTGAGACCCTCTAAGTCTAAAGGTAATGATAACAAGCCTGGGCCACATAGTGAGACCCCATCTCTA
>NW_012148041.1:1675810-1678560 GCF_000956105.1 Propithecus coquereli
AGCTACAGAGCCACAGACGCCAGGTCTGGCTCCCTCCAACACCGGGTTCTTGCTCCTGGTCTCCAGCAAGGTTAAGCCCCCTTCCTTCCTGCGTTCTGGTGACCCCCAACTCTCATGCCCACTTCCCGCAGACCAAGGGAGCCACCAACATCATCTGCCCCTGCCTACTGGGCTTGAATTGCATATCCAAGGACCTGATGTGTCCCCGTCGGTGCCATATGTTTTAGAGGAGGACACAGACTGGTCACCGCTGCCCCTTCCTCCCTCCCTTGGGGCCAGAGGCCCTGGGCGCCCCCAGCTGGCTCCAAATCCAGCTCTTGTGACATTAAAATCACTTCCTGGCTCTGGCGTCTGACTGCACTTTCTGGGAGAGGAGCCCTGGGGGGGTCGTTCCAGTCGGAGGGCGGCGGAAGGGGAAACGGGAGACACTAAAGAGCTTCTCACGGAGTGTGGCCCTGTGGGAGCTCAGGGAGGGACTGGGGCAGGGAGGGTGTGGGGGACAGCAGGGCGGGTCCAGGCCAACTCTTGGGTTGGAGGCTTCGGGGGAGGGGCAGGGTTGAGCGTGCCCAGAGGGTGCCGTGGACGGGTGTGTGGGGGGAAGAACGAGTGGGGGTATCTGAATGTTTTGTGGGAAAGCGAAAGGGTGGAGGTCCTTAGTGGGGTGTGAGAATGTGTGGGGCATAAATGCGAAGCTCTGCCTGTGGTGGGGACGGGACTTGGTGCATGGTGTCTCCGCTCTCTGGGGTATTATCAGTTCGGTTGTGCGGACAAAGAACTGAGGCTCAGAGGGGCCGTGTGACTTGCCCCAGGTCACGCTGTCGGGGTGTCAGTGGGACTCTCTCTGCTTTAAGTCTATGAAACACCAACCCAAACTGCCCCGTGATGAGTGGTGGTCAGACGTGCAAGTCCGGAGGCGGGGCGGCTCCACGGCCCTGGGGCTGAGTTCCTTCCCAGTAGCCAGGAAGGTGCCAGGTGTCACCTAATAACAGCTAAGGTTTATTGAGCACTTGCTATGTTCCAGACACTGTGCTTTCTTAACCGTCTTAACTCATCTTATCGTCACAATGAGGTTGCAGCAGATATTATATTTATGCCTATTTCACAGGTAGAGTGTTGAGGCTTCCAGAGTAAGGGGTGAAGTTGGGACCCGAGGCCAGGCTCTTACCCACAATCCCCCTCATACATCCATACCGTGCCTTCCAGAGAGAGAAAACATCTCTGTTCCAGAATTGTCGTTGCTGACTCAGGAGGGCACCTGTCTATATCTAGATCCGTGACCAAGTCATGGCTTTCTTTTCTGTAAGAAGTGAAAAATGGCAAAAGTTTCATGGAGATTGAAAATAAAAAAAACAAAGGAAAACTTTGAGTTTCTTCTCACAGAGCCACGTGTCTCCCCACCCCGAACATTTAAATCACGCTACCCCTGGGCTTAATTTGTGGCAGGTATGACTGGCCCCCATCCCCCAAACCCCCCACAAGTTAAGCACCTGAAGCAGACCTGAGGAGTGGGAGAGGGACAGAGTGGGCAGAGACGGAAGCCAGGCGGGTCGGGAAGGAAGGTGTGCCGGTCATCTCCCGGTCGGCCTCCTCCTGCTCTGCGCCGTATCCTGGCGGCTGCTTTCCCAGCCTCCTGTGTCCTCTGGTTTCTCCGTCTGGCTGAAGACTGCAGGGCGGGATAAGGGGGAAACCACATTATTCTCCCGCCCCTGCTTCTCACGACGTCACCAGCAGTCCCCTTGTCTCCTCCACGGCTCCTGCTCCTTTAGGACAGCCCCTCCTCTCCACTGCGCCCCATCCCCCCAACTTCACTCACGGTGCCTCTCACATTGCTCCTCAAGCCGTAGGTCACTGGTGGCTTCTGTTGTTGCTAATCTCCCAGTCGCCTCACCCTCCTGTCTGGTTTCTCAGCTCCTCTGTCACCTGTGTGATTGATTCCCTGTGTTAAATTCTCTGTGTTTAAATACCTAGAGTAGATTCTGCTTTCCTCACTGGCAGAGAAGGAAACCTTCCAAGTGTAGGCAAAACTCCTTCTAGAATACTAAGCCCTCCTTAAATGTGTAGAATTCATTTGAAACACAATTGTCTTGTAAAGAGAGCTGAGGCTGGTAGTGAATTATGAAAGGCCTTGTAAGTACTCTTTTATAAAGTTAAAAAACAATAAAGACTAGATACACAATAAAAGTTGTCAAGGGAAAAGAATCCAAGCTCTGTAAATAATTTAAAGAGGTTTTTTCTGAGCTGAATATGTGTGACCATGGCCCAGAGAGCCCCGCCCAGGAAACCTCGAGCAAGTGGTCTCACCACGGTTGGGTTGCAGTTTGGTTTCATACATTTCAGAGACAGGAATTACACGTAAAGTCATAAATCGATACATGGAAGGCGTACATTGATTTGGCCCATAAAGGCAGGACATCTTGAAGTGGGGCATTACAGGTTATGGTGGGCTTAAAGATTCTTTAATTTGTAATTTGTTAAAAAAAAATGAAGCTTTGTCTAAAGGCTTGGAATGTTTTAAGTTAAGATAAGGAAGCCTGTTAATCAGAGACAAGTCACCTGATGTGTACCCAGAGGCGAGTGATCTGCTCAGTAAACTGACGACCTGCAGGTGTGGTTTAAGCTCTGCCTTAGGCCTCTTAATGAGTTACAAAGGATATTGCCAGGTAGGGATGGGGGCATGTCCAGGCATGTGGGACCTCTCTTCTCACGGCCAGCAACTCAGCTTTAGGGGATTTCTGGAGTCCCCTTGGCCA
>NW_012148041.1:1689325-1691465 GCF_000956105.1 Propithecus coquereli
CACTGCGCCCAGCCAAAATCTGGATCTTCTGGGAGGCAGGAAGAGAAGCGAAATGAGAGTGAAGGAAAGAGAGTGAGGAAAGAAAGATTGGAGCATTACTGTTCGCGGTGGGCACAGGGCAGAGGGAGTCCAGAGGAGTTTTAGGAAGTTTCTCTGTGTGTTGTGAGGCTTCTAGAGCCCGGCGCCGGCCTGCTCGTGTGTGTGTGGTGCATCCTCAGCAGAGGCAGGCCGCAAGGCAGCCGTGTTATACTCAGGTTACATGTTGGAGTTGACTATTTCAGATTTTGGACCTAAGGTTCCATACTCAACCATACCTTTGATTAAGAGATAAGCCCCTGGAACTGAGCCAAGAGTGCCCTCCAGGATGTTGGGCCTATGATGCAAGAGCTCAGGAGTTCAGCTATAAGCTGTGGTTGTGGCGGGCAAGATGGCTCATGCCTGTAATCCCAGCACTTTGGGAGGTTGAGGTGGGAGGATCACTTGAGCCAAGGAGTTCAAGGCTGCAGTGAGCTATGGATCATGCCACTGCATTTCAGCCTGGGCAATAGAGTGAGACCCTATCTCTAAAAAAAAAAAAAAAAGAAAAAGAAAAAAAAAGCTGTGGTTGTACTTAGAACACCCCCTTGTAAGTCACAGCAAAACTGTGTAAACCATGCCTTGGTAGAATACACTATCCTGTATTAAATGTATCAGACAGACAACCAGACTTCCACAGTGTTATGTGAGCTCCCCCTGTTCAGAGAAAGTCTATGCAACAGCCTTGCCAGGAGAGGTGGCAGGCTGGAAACTAGCCTCCAAGGATACCCGATGTCTAGAGATGGGGTTGTTTCCCTGTCTGTGTGGTTCAGGCTAGTCTCAAATCTTGGGCTCAATCAAACTTCCCACCTCAGCCTCTCAAGTAGCTGGGACAACAGGCCAGCACCACGAGCGGTGCCTGGCCCAGTGTCTTAAGTTACAAGGGGACTGGGAGAACAGAGAGCCCAGAAGTAAAACCAAGTCTATATAGTCAACTAATTTTCAATAAGGGCACCAAGAAGTCACCATGGGGACAGGATAGTCACTTCAATAAATGGTGTTTGGAAAACTGAATATCCACATGCAAAAGATGAAATAGGATCTTTATCTTACACTGTATACAAAAATTATTAATAACTAAAAATGGATTAAAGACCTAAATGTACAACCTGAAACCGTAAAACTCCTAGAAGAAAATGGGGAAAACTACATGACATTGATGTTGGCAATGATTTTTTGGAAAGAACACCAAAAGCACAGGTAACAAAAGTAAAATAAACAAGTGGGATTACATTAAACTAAAAGGCTTCTGCACAGCAAAGGAAACAATCAACAAAATGAAAATATAGCCAACAGACTGGGAGAAAATATTTGCAAACCATCTATCTGATAAAGGATTAATATCCAAAATATGTAAGGAACCCATACAACTCAACAGCAAAAAAAAAAAACAACCCTAAAAACCAAAAACAACATGATTAAAAAATAGGCAAAGGACCTGAATAGACATTCCTTCAAAGAAGACATAAAAATGGATAACAAACAAACAAACAAACAAAAAACAGCAACTGTAGGCCAGAGCCCTTGTACACTGTGGGTGGGAATGTAGATTTGGGACAGCCATTATGGAAAACAGTAGGCGGGGCCTAAAGAAATTAAAGATAGAACTACCATATGATCCAGCAATCCCTCTTCTGCGTATATACCCAAAGGAGATGAAATCGCCACCTTGTGCAGATATCTGCACCCCCGTGTTCACTGCAGCGCTTTTTGTAATAGCCAAGATGTGGAAACATCCAAACTGTTCATTGGCAGATGAATGGATAAAGAAATAGTGGTATACACACACATACACACACACACCATGAAATTTATTTATTTTTAATTTTTTTAAGAGACAGGGTCTCACTCTGTTGCCTAAGCCAGAGTGCAGTGGTACAATCATAGCTCATTGTAGTCTCGAACTCCTGGGCTCAAGCGATCCTCCTGCCTCAGCCTCCCAAGCAGCTGGGACTACAGGCACAAGCCACCATACCTGGCTCTGTACAATGGGACATTATTCAGTGTACAGAATAAGGAGATCCTGCCATTTGCAACAACATGGATGAAACTGTAGGACATTATG
>NW_012148041.1:1691515-1693339 GCF_000956105.1 Propithecus coquereli
CATTGTCGTAGCAAAAAAGAGACCTTGGTTATGGTCTGGGTCTTGTTTTATAGTGTTTGGATTGGACCCTCCTTGTGGCTCAGACATCACCATGGAACCACTTTGATTGGACAGTTGGGAGATACATGACCTGAGTCTTACTACACAAGCGGATCTCCCAGGAGCCTCTCTGAAAGCCCATTTTGGGGGTGGACCGCAACGGCACCGCACCCACTTTCATCCCTAGGAGACCCAGAATCCCTCACTATCTACCTAACAGGAGGAAGTAGGAAGGGACACTCTTGGGCGTGGGGCATTTCCCCAGTTGGGGCATGAATAAAAGTCCCCCAGAGGAGACCTAAGCTCCCCTCCCAACCCAACTCGTTTCTGGCTTCAGCCCACTCCATAATCTACCCTCTGAAAACCCAGTTTATACCTGATCTCTCAGTTCCCCTGACCTTAAATTTCAGAAATGTGCAAGAAGGCGTACAAAACATACATGCATATAAAGCATTACAGTGCTTGCTGAGCACTTACTAGATGCCAGGGGCAGCTCTAGATGCCTTACACACATGGTCCCATTTAATCCTACAACAAATTATGAGGCTATGCGGGGCCTGTACTGTTATCTCCTCTATTTTATACCTGGGGAAACTGACAGGGATTGAGCAACTTGCTCAAGGTCACATAGTTTGAAAGTGATAAATCTGAATCTTCTTTTTTTGAGACAGAATCTCGCTCTGTTGCCTGGAGTAGAGTAGAGTGCTGTGGCATCACCCTAGCTCACAGCAACCGCAAACTCCTGGGCTCAGCTTCCCGAGTAGCTGGGACTACAGGTGTGCACCACCACACCCGGCTAATGTTTTCTATTTTTAGTAGAGAGGGGGTCTCGCTGTTGCTGAGGCTGGTCTCGAACTCCTGACCTCAAGCAATCCTCTCGCCTCGGTCTCCCAGAGTGCTAGGGTTACAGGCGTGAGCCACTGCGCCCAGCCAAAATCTGGATCTTCTGGGAGGCAGGAAGAGAAGCGAAATGAGAGTGAAGGAAAGAGAGTGAGGAAAGAAAGATTGGAGCACTACTGTTCACGGTGGGCACAGGGCAGAGGGAGTCCAGAGGAGTCTTAGGAAGTTTCTCTGTGTGTTGTGAGGCTTCTAGAGCCCGGCGCTGGCCTGCTCGTGTGTGTGTGGTGCATCCTCAGCAGAGGCAGGCCGCAAGGCAGCCGTGTTATACTCAGGTTACATGTTGGAGTTGACTATTTCAGATTTTGGACCTAAGGTTCCATACTCAACCATACCTTTGATTAAGAGATAAGCCCCTGGAACTGAGCCAAGAGTGCCCTCCAGGATGTTGGGCCTATGATGCAAGAGCTCAGGAGTTCAGCTATAAGCTGTGGTTGTGGCGGGCAAGATGGCTCATGCCTGTAATCCCAGCACTTTGGGAGGTTGAGGTGGGAGGATCACTTGAGCCAAGGAGTTCAAGGCTGCAGTGAGCTATGGATCATGCCACTGCATTTCAGCCTGGGCAATAGAGTGAGACCCTATCTCTAAAAAAAAAAAAAAAAGAAAAAGAAAAAAAAAGCTGTGGTTGTACTTAGAACACCCCCTTGTAAGTCACAGCAAAACTGTGTAAACCATGCCTTGGTAGAATACACTATCCTGTATTAAATGTATCAGACAGACAACCAGACTTCCACAGTGTTATGTGAGCTCCCCCTGTTCAGAGAAAGTCTATGCAACAGCCTTGCCAGGAGAGGTGGCAGGCTGGAAACTAGCCTCCAAGGATACCCGATGTCTAGAGATGGGGTTGTTTCCCTGTCTGTGTGGTTCAGGCTAGTCTCAAATCTTGGG
>NW_012148041.1:1694800-1711077 GCF_000956105.1 Propithecus coquereli
TCAGAGGGTACAAAGTTGCAGTTACGTAGAAGGGAGAAGTCTAAGGAACCTAATATACAACATGAGGACAGCCTATTATTCAGTATTGTACACTGGTAATTTGCCAAGAGAGTAGATTTTAGGTACTCTTAACCACTCACACACACAGAAAGGTAGATAACCACATGGGATGATGGGTATATTAATTTGCTTCACTGTAATATTCACTCTATATATGGCAAGACAAAGATATCAAAACGTCATGTGGTACACCTTAATTATAAACAATAAAAAAAAGATTAACTTGGGGAAATTTTAGTTCTTTGCAACATTGAATGCTTTCATCTGGGAAAATAATATGCCTTCTTTAAAAAAAAGACTCAAGTTGTCGTTAATGTCCTTTCATGAAAAAAACCAAAGAGGAGGGGGGCAAAGATACACGTTGCTGACATGGTGCAACCAGTTCCAAGCGCCAGGGAGGAAAAGCTTTTCCTCTGCCCTCTTAGGTTCGGTCGTCACAGGCCTGAGAATTAAACTGATGAAAGACCTAGTAGAAAGAGAAATGAGAGATTTTTATGGAGAATGTAGGGGAGTTCACAGAAAACTGTGACTCTAGGAGGAAGTTAGAATTTGGGGCTTATATACCATCGTCACAGAGGAAGGGGAGGAGGAAGGACACTTACAGGAACACATTTTTGAGGAGATACCTGGGCCCTTAGGAGAAGAGATGGGAGATGCGACAGTTTCATGACTGTGACTGTTCAGTGTGGTGCCAACCTCTCTCCTCTCCAGCGAGTCACTCCTCCCTGGTTTTGTTTTTTTTTTTTTTTTCCTCCCTGGTTTTGAGAAACAATTGAGCTCTTCTGCGGGGCTCTGCTTTTAGGCAGATACAGGAGTTCAGAAAAAAGCCTATTCTCAAATACCTTCAGCTCAAAATAATTTGTATGCCACGGTGGCATATTTTGGACCCCTTCACCAGCCATGGAAATTCAGCTGCCGTTCTGGGACAAGTGGCCATTGATAGAGGGCACTGCTGCTAGCCTATTTTATAATAAAGTGTTGAATATCTCCTGTGATTTATCGTTCTACTGAATGCATATTGATTTTGCACCACGGTAAAGTCAAAAAATTGTAAGTCAAACCATTGTGAGTCAGGGGGCACTTGTGGGAAGATTGTCTCCCTGCCACGCTGAAAGGAGGCAGGTCCCCAATGCCGAAAAGCAGCAGAAACCCGGAGTCTACGGCCGCGCTGTCTGGTGGAAAACAAACGCGAGCTATGTATGTTATTTTAAATTTTCTAATAGCCATATTAAACAAGTAAAACTAAAAAGAAGCAGGTGGAATCAATTTTGATAATCTATTTTGTTTATGACCCAATAAAAATATCATTTCAACATGTGAAAATATTTGAAATATTTTACTTTTTTTTTTTTGGTAATAAGTTTTCAAAACCCAGTTTGTATTTTACATTTATCTTGATTCAGATGAGCCACATTTCAAGTGCTCAACAGCCACCTGTGGCTGGCTAAGAGCTACCACACCAGCGTATCAGACAGCGTGGGTCTGCGGGCCCAGCATCAGGAATTTTTTATGGACGCAAGGCTGCAAACGCCCCTGCTTCTACAGCTGGATAGCTAGCAGATCTAGAAGGAAGTCACAAGAAGACAGGGAACTCCTGGGATTAGGATGTTAAGGTGGAAAGTGTCAGTGGCGAGGCTGCAGCCCATAGGACATCCTTCTGTGCATTAGGAAAAGGTGACTCCCCTGGGCTCAAGGCTTAGCGAGGAAGGTGCTTTTGACCAACAGCCACAACGTGACAAAATGCTCCCCTTTTCAGGCAGACTCGCATGAGCTTCAGCGTAGAAAAACACTCACTCCAGGTATTTCAAGTAGAAAGGATTTAATACGAGGGAACAGATGATTGGGGTCTTGGCCACTTGCTTCTGCAGAGCCCAACTCAGTACTCACTTCTGGAAACCAGGGACATCTTCCTTGTGTCCCCAATAGTCCAAAACACAGTGCTGGGCACAGTATGGTCACTCAGGAGATAAACCAAGACATAAATGCAGATTTCCCCCAGGCCTGAATCTGGGAACCAAGAAATATGACCCCGCCCTGCCTCGGGGCCTGAACCCCGCTCCGGGTCAAGGTACTGAGAGCCGCTCTTGTTGAGCACTAACTCACCTGCGGCGGACGCTGTTACCTGCTTTCCCAACAGCCACACAGGGCTGGGGAACCTGCGGCCTTCTGACTTCAACATTGCTCTTTTTTAAGCACCAAAGGAAGCAGAAAAGCTTCATCTTTCTCAGCTTCACCCCTTTTAATAAAAGGATTTGTTCTGTAAAATTTGGATTCAGTCAAAAGGCCTCACTTAAGGACGTAAAAGGCCACACGTGGCCTTAGCGCCACAGGTTCCCCGCCCCTGCCGGGTGCTTTCCCAGCCTCCCCTGCAGGCCGAGCGGTCAGACGACCCAGTTCTAGCCATTGAAATACGAACAGAAGTCCATCTGGAGGACGTGCCGAAATCTAAGAGGGGTTGCATTTGATTCCACCTGCTTCTTTTTAGTTTTACTTTTTTAATATGGCTATTAGAAAATTTAAAATTGTTACAGCAGAATTGACCGGGTACAGACCGAGAGACACACAGAAGTATTGGCAAAATGCTCTGCCCCTCATTCCCCCCATCCTACCCGCTCCCTGCCTTAGAATACGGCGAGAGGATACGACGCTAGGAGCTGCCGCTACGGCATCTGGCAATCGTGAAGAGGTCAGGAGAACTGCAGAGCCCCCAGCCACCAAGCCACCAAACAAATACCAGCACTTCCCATCTCTGGACTTCTTGATTTGTGAGAAATCCACAGTCCTATTTGTTTCAGCCGTAATCACTTGGGTTTTCTGCAGCTCGTAACTAAATGCAGTCCTAACGCACAAGCCTGTGGTTACTAGGGGTTCATCCATCGTAGGCCTGCAGAGCCCCGGGGCGGAGAGGACACCAGATTTCATTCAGTTCACTACCCGCCCCTTTGTGTGAATCTCCAGTCCAGCCAGGGGCTAGGCGAGCCTCCACCTGCACATCTTGATGACGGACCGCACGACTGCCTAAAGTAACTCATGTTTGACAGCTCCAGGGGATGTAACATTTTTATATTAAGCCAAAATTAAATTGCTTACAATTTCCTCCCACTTTTCTTAGTGTGAATAATTGGGCAGAGAACAGGGACTCATAGAAAGGGTAGGGGGTGGAGTTAGATGGGTAGTGTGGCAGCTTTTTCTGATCGTGTGATACCGGGCAAGTTCCTTACGCTCTCTGAAACTTAGTTTATCTGTGAAGTGGAGACGATGAATTCTCCCTCCTGGGATCACTGTGAGGATTGGGTGGCACAGAGTGAGCCCACAGCAATTGTTACGGTCTGACCTGTAAGGCCTGGGTGTGTCAGCCGGCTGTTACGTCTGAGGGTTGGGCCCAGGAAAGAGGCGAGAGCCCAAGACCGGGGCTGGTAAATTCTGACGCAGGGCAATGAAGATGAGCCATTGTAATTCCCTACCAGAGGGTGTGTGTGTGTGTGTGTGTGTGTGTGTGAGTATGAGTGTGAGCTTGCACACACCTGCCTGTCCCTCTCGAACGTGAGGGACAAGGAAAGGCATCCCAGGAGGTGTGACTGCTCCTCAGAAATGGAGAGGTTCCAGACTGGCCGGGCCTCCTTCACAACCTTGTCTCTACTCTCCAATCTGTTCGGCCACAGCGTCCCCGGCCCCAGACCCATCCCTGTTTTTCTGGCCCGTTTGAAGCCTGCCCTGGTGGCAAAGGCTTGATGTAACTTCAAGGAGGGCGCCGACGCAGCAAGGACTTGCAGGAGGCCGGGCAAGGTTTGCAGGCGGGCTTTAATTGCCAAGAGCCTAGTCAGAAAACAGAGACGCTGGTCAGGGAGGTGGCCAGCCAGGGAGAGGTGGCAGGGGAGGAGAGAGGTGGCCCTGGACCTAGCGTCCCGCAGTGTGCGGGCTGGGTGCAGGAGTGGATGGGTGGTCTCACTGCTTGGAGCGCTGAACATCAAGGCAGACGCCGAAGTTGGTGTTGGTGATGGCGCCCAGGATGCTCTTGTCCGCCTCACAGGTCAGGCCCCGTTCACAGGGACACTTGTAGTAAACCCCATAGAGTGACTGGAGACACACAGAGGCAGTAGAGTTACAGGCTATGGGGGTCCAGTTTGGGCAACACTTGCCCACGCCTGACCCAGAGAACCAGCAGGCCCCTGCGTCTCATCAGATAGCATCTCTCCCGACGGCTTCCGGGGCGGGGGGACACTGTGCGCCTGGGAGACCTGGGTTCTGGTCTCCACTCGGGCTCATTGCTCTCACTAACTTGATCTCTTTGGGGAGCCTCTATTTGCCCATCCATGAAATGGGGATAACAACCCCTGCCCCACCCATCTCACTGCTCAGCTGTGAGGGGCCAGAGAGATGATGGGGTGGATGGGAAAGTACTCTGTCGCCCTCTCGCCTCCACATTCAGCCTCCAGGCTGCCCCTCCTCCCTGATCCCACCCCCCAGCCCCAAGGGCCCTCCTCCTCTGAGCTACCCCTCCCCATTCTCCCCCACCCACGCCAACTGCTCCAGCACCCACCTTGGGAGAGCACTCGCTGTTCTCGCTGGCCTTGTATGCGCAGCGGGCCAGGCTCAGCCCGCTCGTCCGGTGACAACAATTGCTCTTGCACTGGATACTGTTTAGGCAGAGCTCACCCTGATCCTGCCAGGGGAAGGGGCAGCCCATCAGCCCAGGACCCCCTCCTCTAGGCCCCTTCTCCACCCAGACCTCCGCCCCAGCACCCACGACCGCTGACAGTGCCTTCCCTGCTGGGGGTGTGTGCGAAGGAGTCCAGCCCCTGGGTCTGGCGGCCTCTCTGCCCTGCCCCGGTGTGAGAAGTGGGCGTGTGGTGACAGAGAAGCAGCCCTGGGCTGGGAGGGGGTCAGGACCCCCAGGTTCTAGTATCGGCTGTGCTCCCAACTCCCTGGTGACCCTGGGCAAGCCGCTGCCCCCAGGCCTCAGTGTTCCCATCTGGAACATGCACATGTGGCCCCCAAATAGGCTTCCAACCCTCTCCGGGTCCCCTACTCCTTTGAGGAGCCTGACCTTCCTGCAAGACCCCGTCCTCCACCACAGACTTGGCCACGGAATCTCAAGGGGGTCCTGGACCCTCCAAACCCACCATGGCCCTGAGTTAAGAGAGTTAAGGACCTTCGAATTGCGCGGGTGGCCCGGAGAGGCTTTCCCGGCCGTGCCCTGGCGGAGAGGCAGCGGCGGGAGCGCGACCGGAGCCTGCCCGGCTCCACCCGCAGCCCGGAGCCTCAGCCAGCCTCCGTCCGAACCTCCGCGGCGGTTGTGAGCACTGAGCGGCGAGCATTCCCGAGGCGTTCAGAACCGTGTCTGGCACACAGTGAGGAAGGTGCCGCTGCAGGCCAGAGACTGGAATTCTCGGCGGAGCCCAGGCCTCTGGATTTTTGTAAAGCTCCCGGGGCCAGGCGGGACCACTGCTCGGCGCCCACCAGCCTGTTCCAGGGCCAGCCAGAAGGCGGAGAGGCTGGTGCTGCTCCTCCCGGCCCCAGGCAGCCCAGGTGGGGACGTGGGAGGTCGGGGGCCACCCTTACAACATCCCCACCTGGGGACTCAGACGGCCCCCCGCCCCGCGAAGACCCTCTTACCAGGTTGATGAGGAGCCCCCGAGGGTCGGGAGCTGCATAGACCACTGACAGGGCGATGAGCAGCAGGACCACGACCTTCTCCATGGCGAGTGGGACGGCCGCTGTGGGTGGCAGTGGCAGTGGCAGGTCAGATGGCAGAAAACCATGCCAGCTGGGGTGGTGGGGTTATAAAAAGGCTCCTGTCCACATGTGACCCACCTTCTGCATTCCACAGGGCCGGCCGTGAGCAGGGGCACAGCTGTGGCCAATCTGTGTGGGGTCCTGATAAGGTAGCTGGGCAGGCACCTGGTGGCCTTTGGCGCGCGCGTGCGTGTGTGTGCGTGTGTGTGTGTGTGTGTGTGTGCATGTGTGTGTGTGTGTGTGTGTGTGTGTATACGATAACCATGTGTTGTATCATGATTAAGAGTGTGGACGCTCTGGTAATACAAACAAACAAAAGAAAGAGTGTGGGCCCTGGAGCACTGGTAGCTTGCAAGTCACCAGCCGGGCAGACTCTCCGACTGTCCTCATTGTTCTCTCAGTCTCATCTGTCAGCTGAGGACAATTTCAGGAGTTGAGTTAACACACATATATGCGTGTTACATGTCTATTAACATAATGATGGACAGTTATAAGAGTACAGTTATATCAGGTGTCCCCAGGTGTACACGGCCTGGAGCGGGGGCCTGGCCCCCGGCAGCTGAGTGGAGCTGCTGCCCCCTCGCGCTCTGTGTACCGGGCACCTCTCTGCGTCACCACAGTTCAGGCCCTGCCTCTGGCCCCAGCCAAACCCGGGTGTGTAGCAGTGTCAGGCTCAGGTGAGGTGGGGTCTCAGCCTCCCACCCCTCAACCTTCCTTCCAGGCCCCTTGGGGGATTCTAGAGCAGGCCCAGGTCCCTGGGGGTGAGCAGCCGTGTGGCCCCTGGCAGGGGGGGGTGTGTCCTCGCTCTGGTGCCTCTCCCTCTCCCTCGCAGAGGGCGCTGGCCGCAGGAGTGATTCGGGGACTCTTAGGGGGCCCTTCTCGAGTGATTCTCTCGCCGCTCCTTTCCACCTCACTCGGTACCTGCAATTCCAGCATCAAAGACCCAGCCTTCAGTTAAGGCTTCCACTCGCCCTGCCGCCTACCCAAGGCCACGTGTGAGCGTGAGCAGTTGCTAGTCCTGGCTGAGAATGAGGAGGGCTCGTGAGCCTCAGAGGGCCCAGGGGCTGGAGGCTGGGAAGAGCACAGCTGCCCGAGTGTGCTCAGGCGTGGGAACAGAGCAGCTTGCCCTGAAGGTCTGGTCCCTGCAGCCAGAGCCCTCCCTCCCCCCCATCCCAGAAGGTGGAAGACAGCCCCCCTGTGAGGCCCCAGATTGGGGTGCCCTAAGCACAGCTCTGATCAGACCAGCCTGGCTTCAAAAGTCAGCACTAGCTACATGACCTCGGACAAGGAATTTAAACTTCTTAAGCTCCCTGAGCCTCAGTTTCCTTATTTACTTAAGGAGATGATGGCTCCTATGTCATAAGGTCAGGACTGAATAGGACAATGCATGTGGAACCCGTGTGGAAGTGCCTGGCACGTAGTGTAGAGGATGTCAGGAAAGGCATAAAGGCCTGGCGAAGGGACTGTGAGAAAGGCGGACATCTGACGGTCCTGCCATCCCAAAGACTTGGGATGTGATCGTTTATCAGCCGGCTGCACACAGCAGGCTTTGGAATGTATGGAAGCGTGGTTGTGAAGTGGAAAATTGGAAAGTTCCACTGAAGTGGAAAATTCCACTACCAGACTTTGTCCTTTGCATTCCTTACCTGGGGCCCCTCCTCCCCTGCGACCTTTCCCCTCATAAATCACCTGTAGCAATTAGTGCACCAGGCTGTAAAGTAGCCTAGGACCCTGCCTCACTAAAGTTAACCCTGTTGCAACCGTGCCCCTCCCCCTTAAGCAGAATGTATAAAGGACTGCAATGCTCTTTGTCTGGTGCTCAGAATTTGGAGGGAAAAATCCCCATCTGAGCCCGCTGGCATATAAACCTGTTTTTGCCAATATTTCTGTGTGCGTGTCGGTCTATTCCTAGTCATCTCCGCCGTAACAGTTGCTGTTGGGTCCCGCCCTTTTCTTTATGGACTTAAGGAACAACAAGATAATTATAAGTTTAATGTATAACACTAATAGACTTGTCTGGATCAATATGCTTACTATATGACACCCAAGATTTTATCTCTATGTTCTTTACTGTAAACACATATACCTTTCCCTACAATAAATACGGAGATTTGGAGAGGTTCTGGAGCTCTTTGAAACAAAGAGTCTCTTCTTCTCCTTCAGCCTGAGATTGGGGTCTGGAGCATTCTTCGTTGTGCTGTGACACTGCTAGAGACGATCTCTGCACATAGCAGGTGCTCAGCCCACATAATGCCAGTCCCTTCCCCTCACTCTCACATCCCTGGCCGTGGCATATAGGGGAACAGCTGGAGGATCCGGCCAAGAGAAAATGAGAGAAACCCATCCGGCTCCAGAGATGCAGAAATACCATTAATGAAAGAACACTTTCCTCTCTAACTTTTATGGAAGTCAGCGTTTGAAACCACTTTTCCCCATGAGCTCACTCTGATCTCTCCTCCTTCCTCCACCCCAGTGAAAGGACAGCCTTGCAGAAATAACTGGCAAATATCTGATCCGGCAATTTCCTAGCAACTTCCAAGAACCAATCACGAGCTCCCCTACTCTGCTGTTTCTCTCCCACGCCGGCAGCACCCTGCAGGGCCTCTGTTTTCACACACATCTGGAAAGAGCCCAAAGACAGAAGGAAAAGTAAATCTTTCTCTTTACATCCACCAGAAACTGCTTTTAGAATCTGTTTTACAGCCTCAAGGTCTTCCTGAGAAGCTCCCGGACAGACAGCAGGGAGGCAAACTCCAGGCCTTAGTCTCCTGCCCAAACCATAGCTCAGGGGCAAAATCACATCCCCTGTGATAGGCCTGACTGCATCTCAGAGATAACCAAGTCTCCAGGAGCAGAGAAGGCAAGAAAGATGACAACTGACATCTCGAGACTGCCTGCTAATTACTCCACAACAATTACTACTTTTTTCTCTTTCCCTTTGTCCCCATAAAAGCAGCAAGCCATTCAGCCTCACTGCTGGCATCTCCCTTTTCTTTCTTTGAGATGCCACCCTGTCTCCATGCTCTCTTCCCCCACTTCCCTTCTCTCTCTCTCTCTCACTCTCTCTCTCTCTCTCTCTCACTCTCTCTCTCTCCCCTAAGAAGATAAAGTAAACTTTTTTACTTTTATACCTTAATTTCTGCATGAGAAATCATTCTCCACCCGCGCTGTGGGCACCTACTAGGCTTTCCACCCTAACACCTAGGACCTCTGCGAGGCGAGCCACACAGCACTTCCCCTTCTCCCAGGTCAAGAAGGAGGCTGGGGGCGGAATGAATTTAAAGAGTTGTGCTTTGGGTTTTTCTTTCTTTTTTAATGTTTTATTTCAGCATATTCCGGGGGTACAAATGTTTAGGTTACCTATATTGCCTTTGCCCCACCCGAGTCAGACCTTCAAGCGTGTCCATCCCCCAGACGGTGCGCACTACACCCGTTAGGTGTGTATATACCCGTCCCCTTCTCCCCGCTCCCACCCAGACCACCCCCGATGACAGTTACTACTATATGTGCACATAAGTGTTGATCGGTTAATACCAATTTCGTGGTGAACACATGTGGTGCTCATTTTTCCATTCTCGTGATACTTCACTTAGTAGGATGGGCTCCAGCTCTATCCAGGATATAGAAGAGGTGCTAGTTCACCATTGTTTTTTGTGGCTGAGTAGAACTCCATGGTATACATATACTACAGTTTATTAATCCACTCATGTATTGATGGGCACTTGGGTTGTTTCCACATCTTTGCAGTTGTGAATTGTGCTGCTATAAACATTCTAGTGCAGGTGTCTTTTTTAAAAAATATCTTTTGTTCCTGTGGGTGGATGCCCAGTAATGGGACTGCTGGATCAAATGGTAGTTCTACTTGTATCTTTGCAGTATCTCCATATTGCTTTCCACAGAGGTTGAACTCGTTTCCACTCCCATGCTTTGGATTTTTCCCCTCAAAGAAGAACCGAGTTGTGGTTCCTACATGCAATCATACAGGTAAATCTCACAGGCATAAAACTGAGCCATAGACAAAAGAACACACGCTGTGCGATTCCATTTACATGAGGTTCAAGAAGAGGCAAAATTAACCTATGGTGATAAAAGTCTGGAGAGTGATCACTCCAGGAGGGATATTGAGTAGGAGGGGTCACGAGAGAGCCTTCTAGAGTTGGAATTGTTGGAATTGTTCTAAATCTTGATCTGGTGTATTGATAACATGTAAAAATCCATCCAGCTGTGCACTTAAGATTTGAATACTTTACTGTATGTATTGTAGCTACTGTACCACCTAAGAAAAAGACAAAATTCTCCCTAGTCAAGTCCTACCACCTGGGATGGGGGTTGGGGTGGCGTCATGCCTCCCGCTGAGTGGGGCTGAGGCACAGCTGCTGCAGAACTCCTCTCCTGTGGCTCCCTGTCTCCCTTCTCCAAGATTCGCCCCAGACGCAGAGGACGAGCCGCTGGTAGCCTTGCAGCCGTACTAGCAAATGAGCTGTCTTCGCTGCCCACTGCAGTGGACTGAGCAAGGGATGGACATCTGCCCCAAGCCCCTCTCCTGGGAGGTAGACCTGTACCCAACAGCCTGCCTTCAAGCTGGTCTGAAACATGGAACTAAGGAAGCCCCGCAAAGCAATTTTTTTCATGCTGGTGAAGAAATGGAGAAAGCTGATCTGCAGAGGGGAAAGAGAGTGGATTCGCCGGTCAGAGAGAAGCAGCCAGAGCCATGTCCTGACTTCTTGATGGACTTGCAGGTCCTCGGAGACATACCACACACAGACACACACATACACCCTCCCTATAGTCAGCTGCGTTCCTGACCCTGTGGGGCCTGAAACTTCCCCGCATTCCTGCGACACATCCCCCTTGCTTAGCCATAAACACAGACATCTCAATTCTGCAAAGGGGCTCCCAACCCTGGAGTCAGAGCAGAGAGCAGCCAGAGAATCCACTTGAGATGCAAGTTCTGTTGCGGCCCGATTGCAGAACGGGGGATGGACACAGAAAGAAACACCCAGACACACACAAGACGTACAAGACTGCAGTGCCCGATTTGCACCAGTCGTTTTATTTATATACTTTTTCTATGTCTGGAAGCTACTTCCCTGTACGTGACTACATTGGGCACCTTGAGGAAAACACATTTTCATTCCTTCCAGACCATTGCTCAATGGAAGCAGATGTTTGCATCTTAACTTCTTTATCTCATCACCATATGCAGGACAATGAGTCGCCTTAGCTTGTTTGCAAGACCCCAGGCGCTTGGTTATCTGTCATAAAGCCGTCTGTCATGAGGACATTCTGTTTGTCCAACAGGCTGTGTCCGGACCTATTGTCCTCTGGCCCCAAGAAGAGCACATCCAGTTTCGCTGACTCTGGGCTTAAGCCAATTTTTGCCCAGGGACGGTCCCTACAAGTTCCCCTCCAGAGACTCAGAGACTTAGCTGCGACCCCCAACCCCCTGCTCGTGACCTGCTCTTGGTGGAGCTCTGAGGTGGACAGCGCCCCACCTAGGCCTCGTGGAACAGGGAAGGGCAATCCTCCAAATAGAGTGGATTTTGTTACTCAAGAAAGAGGAAGGGACCAGGCGAGGTGGTCTGTAATCCTAGCACTCTGGGAGCCCCAGGCAGGAGGATCCCTTGACCTGAGGAGTTCGAGACCAGCCTGAGCAAAAGCAAGACCCTGTCTCTACTAAAAAATGAAAAAAATTAGCTGGCATGATGGCTCAAGCCTGTAGTCCCAGCTACTCGGGAGGCTGAGGTGGGAGGATCGCTTGAGCCCAGGAGTTTGAGGTTGCTGTGAGCTATGATGACGCCACTGCACTCTAGCCCTGGGGTGAAAGAGTGAGACTGTGGGCTGTGTCTCCAAAAAAAAAAAAAAAAAAGAAAAAAAGGAGGAGGAAGGGTTCTGTGCAAAAACAACCTCCATTCCATTTTTGGCTGCCCAGCCCACAGATACCTTTCCTTCTCCAAGAAGTAGGTTCAAAGTGTAAATTGGGGTGTGTGATAATTGTAACTTTGAAATTTTCTCTGACTAGCCAATCTCCATCTTGTTTAGGTGAGGGTAGGAAAGGGGATACATAGTGACTTTCGGGTTGCCAGTCTCTTTAGTTCCACTCTCAGCCTCGAGGGGTCCTCCCACTTCCCTGTTCTCTGGACCAAGACTGACGAGCGTGGAGCGGAGCTTAGGTGGCTTCAAGGCAGCAGGGAGAGGGGTCTCTATGATTTTCTGGGCCCTCCGTGGCTGCTTCGAAGATATCCCTTATCCCACCTCATCCTGCTGAAATTATGGATGCTGAAATTTGTGCTCTGTGCTCTCAGTACAGTTCCTCCCTTTGGCCGGTCAGCACGCACATGGACTCTTTTTCCCCGTACTTATAATCCCACCCCGTGCCGGCATTCCCTCCGAACACTGCAATCCTCCGTAAGACCAGAAGGCTAGTTACGTGGCTCAATGTCTCATCAGTCACGGCCCCACCTCTAAGTCTAGGATCTCTGTGTGATGTCACCCTCTTCTACTTGGTCGTGATCACATCTCAGTGTGCTGTACCTTAAGGCTAAATTGTGAAGTTAGTCATCAGCAAAGAGGAAAGAAAAGAGACTTAGTAAGCTATATAAATATACCTGGTATGTGTCGTGGACCTGAGGCGGCAGGGAAGAGAACCCGGGCAGCGGCGAGAGGCCTCCTTTCTGCAGACGCCACCTGGCTGACGGCACTCACAACCCGCATCCTCCATCCGCAGCCCAGGCTGCTTTTGCCTCCACCAGGTCTCTGATGATTGGGGTTCTTTACGCCGTAGAGTGACCCAGTCCTATTCCCAAGCTCTCTGGGCCCTTCGAGGTTCTGTCTCCGTGTTGCTTAGCTGACGTCTTCCACCAAGTTTTACTCTGGACGCGGCAGTAACAAGCGTCGGTCTGGGCATTTCCTGAGTTCCGAACATACTCCTGCCTGCCCCTGGTTGTGTCGGCATCCTTCCTCCCCTGACAGTCAGGAGTAGGCCCCCACCGACATTAGTCACCCCTCTTGTTGACATTAAGGTGTCATCGGCACAGTGAAATTCACCCTTCTGGATGTACACTCCAGTGGATTTTGACAAACCCATCCGTCGCGTAACCACCATAACCACCACAGTCAAGATACAGAGCACGTCTGTCACTGTAAAAATTCCCTCATACTGCCCCTTTGTCATCAACCCTGCCACCAGATCCTGGCAAGTATGTGTTTGTTTTCCTTCCTTATGGTTTAGACGTTTCCACATGTAGCGTAGGTGAAGTCACACACACGCACTGTTTCGTGTGGCCTGGCTCCTTTTGCTGGGCACGATGCATCTGAGACTCAGGCATGTTGCAGGTCTCAGCAGTTGTCACTTCGTATTGCTGAGTCCATTGTGCAGATGGAACCATAGTGTGTTACCCATTCACCACGTGAAGGACATTTGGATTATTTCTGAAAAGTTTTGGTAAATTTTCAATAAAGTTGCTATACACATTAGTGTGTACACACGTACAGATGTTTGTGTGAACACAAGTTTTCGTTTCCTTGGGACAAATGCCTAGGAGTGAGATGGTTGGGTCGTGTGACAAATGCTTGTTTCAATTGCTAGGCAACCGTCAAGAGGTTTTCCAAAGTGGCTGAGCCGATGTGCATTCCCACCGGCAATATTCGAGTTCCAGTTTCTTCGCATCCTCGCAACCGCAGTGGCCGGTTTTGTTCTTTTTTTTAAATTTAGCCTTTCTAGGAGGTGTGTAATGGTGTGTCATTGTGTTTCTTCTGCATTTCCCAACTGACTAACGACACTGAGCATTTTTCATGTTTTCATATTTGCCATCCACATATCTTCTTTGATAAAGTATTTGTTCAAATCTTTTGCCTATTGTTAAAATTGAGTTGTTTGTTTCCTCATTATTAAATGTTGAGAGTTATGGATGTCACAGCGGGGGGCTCAAGGTTTATTAGCATTGTTGGGAGCCAGGACTGACTGTCCCTGTGTCAGCGTTGGTGGAAAATCCATACCTAGTCTCCATCTGTCCCCAAGGGACACCTTGTTATGAGTCTCTGAGCCGGCACCGGGTGAGGGTGAGGTGGGCTGTGAAGAAGGAGGCTGGCTCCTTCCCAGAGAGTGAGTGGTCCCGTCCCACGGATGAAAAGCCTCCTGTGCAGTAGCAGCCCCTGAAGGACCTTCCCATAGGACCCCGCGCCCGCTGGTTCTGCTCCTGTCCTTACGGCTCCGTCCACATACCCTTCCCCAGCCTCTCGCTTAATGTCCCAAACTTACTGCGTCCGAGATGCCGACCGTGTGCTGGCCCGTGAGCCCTGCCCACAAGTGGTGATCACGTGGACCCCAGGCCCGCTCTCCTTACGGGGGAGGGAGTATATTCGTTTTCTGAGGCTGCCACAACAAAATACCCCAAACTTGGTGGCTTGAAACAATAGAGATTTATTCCCTCACTATCCTGGAGGCCAAAAGCAGAAACCAAGGTGTCAGCGGGGCTTCACTCACTGCAGAGGCTCTAGGGATGAATCCGTTTCATGCCTCTTACTTCTGGTGGTCCCCGGCTTCCCTGGCTGTGGCCACGTCATCCTGATCTCTCCACCTTCGTGGTCACATCACCTTTTCTTCTGTGTCTGTCTTCTCTTCTGTGTGTCTCTTATGACGGCACTTGTTGTCATTGATTTAGGACCTACCCAGATAATCTTAACTACATCTGCAGAGAACTTTTTTCCAAATAAGATAACATTCGCAGGTTCTCGGGATTCGGATGTGGATCTTTTGGGGGTAGATAGTTACAGCAGTTGAAGTCCCGCCCTCCACGAAGATTTCCCTTCCCCACTGTCCTCTCCGCAGCAGCCCACGCCCACCTGGTGCCAGCGTGCCAACGGGGCTCCCTCTAGAGCAGGCAGAGGAAGGCACCCCTGGCCCATTTGGCTTCCACAGTGAGAGAGGAGGCCCTGCCAGGACTCTCACCCAACAGAGTATCACCCCCAAATAAGAAGGGGGTTAAGAGGCCGGTCAGCCAAAACCAAAACCAAACAACGTGACAAATGGCCACTAAGGATAGGAGTCTCCACCCTGCATCTTTTGCATCATTGATAGTGGCTAATTCCTACAGCTCCCCTTGGGACATAACACTGTTTCTGATTTATGACTTGGGAAGTGAGAGGGAGCACTGGGGGCGTTGGTTTAGCTCTTCACAGTATGTTAACTTTGAGCTCCATGGTTGGGGAACAGGGTGAAGATTCTACCCACTCCCATGGTGGTCTGGTCTGATCACTCAGGAGCATGGGATGGGTTCAGGCCTCACATACTCCCCGAAACTTATTCTAATGATCTTCTGTCCTGTAGCAACAACCCCCAACAGATTCTGTGAGCCACATCACATAACGGTCTTGAATTTTGTCTTATTCCTTGAATCAATAATCTAGACATTTGGGCTTATCTTGCCTGATACTATTCAATGTCCTTATAAGCAGCCACCCCACTCAGTGTTCATTTTTTCATTCCTTTAAATCTGTGTATGGCCAAAGCTACTCAGTTCCCCAGAACTTGACCCTCAGAGGGTACATGGTCTTGGTGTTCACAGCTGATAATTTGATGAGCTGCTTCTCGTCTGTGTACTGCTGTTTTCCCAATTCCAAACATAAACAGGAGTCTCAGAGCATTTTGTCCAGGCTGGAAAGCCCCTTTCTAGTGCCAATATTTGGATCAGTTAGGGCTCTTTGGTGCCAGTAGCCAAAACCTACTCTGGCTAATGAAAGCAAAAGGGAAGGAAATGGAAGGCTACTTGGTGGGTTACAGAGTTGAAGAAGAAATAGAGCGACCTGTCTTAGGTGGGGCAGGAATCAGGGTGGCTGAGGCCCAGCAGCAGGAGCTCATGGATTGTTTCTTGGGGATGTTGCACGGCCCAACTAAGCAACAACGCTCTTTCCCTCCTACCAATCCACCACCAATTCAGATTCCCCAGGAAGCTACTGAAGGCCTAGCCTGGGTCACCCACCAGCTCTGTCTCAAGGGGCTGCATTCCCCGTGACTGGCTGCCCCACCAGAACCCCAGGAAGAAAGGGAAGCTACTCTCGGAGGCAGGGGAAAGGTGTGCTGGGCAGGCCAAAAAGGAAAATCCACCAGCTCCTAGGAGCTTGGCCCCAGCCTAAGGCCTTTTCTGAGTGGAGGAAGATACAGCCCTGCTCTGGGGAAGCTCCCAGTCTGACGGTGGCGACACAGGTGTGCCCTCAATGAACTCCCAGTCTAATGGTTAAGACTGGCCACAAAATCAAAGCAGAGATTTAAGAGAAAGAAGAAACATAGGAAAAGACACAAATATGTTCAAGGCAGGGTTATTTTTAATAGTGAAAAGGTGGACACTGCCAAAACACACCAAAGGGGAAATGATCAAATGATTATGATATGTACATACTGTGCATCATTACAAAAGCATTAAGATTATGGTTTTGAAAAAAAATAATATAAGACAATATTAATGGTATAATGCCAAGTAAAA
>NW_012148041.1:1711633-1712563 GCF_000956105.1 Propithecus coquereli
ATATATATATACATATTTTTGAGCATTTTTATATGTGATGTCCTGGGTCACATATGTTATTTTACATTTTACATGTGTTATTTTACCTAACACTTATGTGGCAGATACTATAATTACCCGCATTTTATTAGCGAAGAAACAGGCTCAGGAAGGTTAAGTCCAGGGATGGTGACAAAGCTAGTAAGTACCTGACTCAGATCCTGGTCTGTTGAAAGCCAAAGTCCATGTTTTTAACATGATCTTGTCTCTGGGTGTTGGGGTTATGAAGGATTTTCATTCTCTTATGTATACTTTCCTGAATTTTCCTGGTTCTTTATACTAGCCATGAATTTACCTATAAAATCAGGAGAAATATATATATGTTTAAAAGGGAAAAAGAAATACGCGACTAATACATACAAATAAAGGAAGAAAGGCATTAATTAGACAAAGAGTGGATGTTAAGGTCTGCTAAGCCCCATAAAAATGTTCTTTGGTGTGCTTTGTGGTCGCTTCTATTGCACTCTCAGTCTGCATGCATAGGTACTATACATATGTCCCACATATACACATATTTACACACATGCACATGTATTATATACGTAAAGACCTCACTGTCTGCAGTGCAGGGGCCTTGTTTCCATCTCTGCGGTTCTTGCGCAGAAGATATCCTCCAACACAGGCCTAACACTTAGAGGCTCTTGGTAATTGTCGACTGAATGGCAGGGATGAGAAACCAGCGACCAGAAGACACTATCGGTAAAGGCTTCGCTGGCCTCCGAGGCTGGGGGTTCCAGGAGGGGGACTGGGGAGCCAGGGAGGGGTGGGGTGTGGACACCTTTTGAAGAGGAAGCGGGTTTGCGACTGGAATTGAGCGGGGGACTGTGACAGCCGCACGATTCTTGCCATCCGCGCTCCGGAGGGCGAGGAGAGGTCCGGCCCCGCCCCCTC
>NW_012148041.1:1712716-1721426 GCF_000956105.1 Propithecus coquereli
CTCCCCGCGCCGCCGGGCGCTGGCCGCGGTGCTGAAACTGCGCTCTCCGCCGGGGACGCGGCGCGGGCAGGGGCGGGCTCTCGGCGGCCGGGAGCCGGGAACCCGGAGGGAGCAGGGCGGCACCGCGGGCCCGAGACCCCGGCCGGCTGGGGAGGAGGCGAGAGAGGAGACAGGCCCGGCTAGCGCGGACACGGGCGTCTGGCCGGCTTCCCCGACGAAGCCGAGGACGTCCTTGTGCTATTAAGCCCCTCCCGCCTGCTTTGGAGGGGCCTCGCCTGGTCCCCTGAGCCCGCTCCTCCCCAGCCCGGCCGAGGAGTGACCCACTTCTGGGCCTCCACCACGAAGCCAGGGACTTGCAGCCCACAGGCCTCACCATGGTGAAGTTGCTGCCCGCCCAGGAGGCCGCCAAGATCTACCACACCAACTACGTGCGCAACTCGCGGGCCGTCGGTGTGATGTGGGGCACGCTCACCATCTGCTTCTCTGTGCTGGTCATGGCCCTCTTCATCCAGCCCTACTGGATCGGCGACAGCGTCGACACACCGCAGGCGGGCTACTTCGGCCTTTTCTCCTACTGCGTGGGCAACGTGCTGTCCTCCGAGCTCATCTGCAAGGGTGGTCCCCTGGACTTCTCCTCCATACCCTCCAGAGCCTTCAAGACTGCCATGTTCTTTGTGGCCTTGGGCATGTTCCTCATCATTGGCTCCATCGTCTGCTTCAGCCTGTTCTTCGTCTGCAACACGGCCACGGTCTACAAGATCTGCGCCTGGATGCAGCTGGCTGCCGGTGAGCAGGGATGGCGGGAGGGCAGGCAGGAGCCCACCCTAGGCCACAGCTGTGGCTGCAGCGTGCCCCCTCTGTGGAGGCGCTGGGTGTGGTACTCAGCTGTCCTCCTGTAGCCCAGCCCTACTCCGTGCTCTGCAGAAGAGTCTGAGGAGCAGACAGTCTTAGAATGGCTGAAGCAGAAAGGGCCTTAGATGAAACCATTCAACCCCCTCGTCTTACAGATGCGGTACTGATCCCAGAGAGGGCAAGTGACTCGCCCAGGAGCACACGGCTCCCGGTCCTGACTCCCAGGCCACTACAGCAGTTGTTGCAGCTCTGGGAGAGAGGAATAAGGAAGATTCCCTGTGAGAATAGGACCCAGCCCCAGAGCAAAATAGTGACACCAGCCAAGCACATTCTAGATGCCTTCATCTCCCACTTCTGGGTATTTGTTCTTTCTCCTTTAAAAGTGCCTAGAACCCTGCCCTCACTCCCTCCTCCCACCTAAACTGCTCTCAAGGAAGGTTCTAAGGTTACTCATTGATTTTGGAACGTTATTATTACCCTGGGTATGAATAGAAATTTGTATCTGAAGTCCCCTCTTTCATCATGGAGTGAGAATCTATGTTCCTGATTGTGGGATTCGTAGTTGAAGTAGCGAATGGAGTGATACTTTGTGAGGTGGAAGAAGCTACTCAGGGTCCTTTAAAATGAGCGGGGCAGGCAGGACTCGTGGTGCCCTCAGGCAAGGCCTCCCTGCGCCACTTCCTGCGCCTGGCCCAGGCAGTCCTCTTGGTCTTTGGGCCGGTTGGTCCGGCTCTTTTCTAGAGCCCAGGAAAAGATGGCCCAAGACCTTGTCCTGCAACCTCTGGTACCTTGGTCCCTGCCCACCTCAAAGACCACACACAAACTGTTGGTGTTGGTGAGATGTCCAGCAGCAGAGCTGAGGACTGGAGACTAGAGTGAAACAATCTTGACGTCATTGGTTAGAATGAGAAATAGGGCTCTCCTTAACACAGGGAGTGAAACAAGGACCTGAATCCCAGACCAATGAACACAGACTCAGGACTGCAGAGTTGAAGGTGACCCCAGAGAACTATACCTCCCCCCAGCTGTGGATACGGCATCTGGGGCTGAGAGAGAGGATCAGCTGGCCACTGAGGACCTAGAGAATTAAAGCAGCAGGTCTCAAGACACTAGACATATTCCCAAGACATTTCGATTGAGCCATCTATCCATATAAGTATAGTGATTTACAAAATACCTTTACATACGTTATCTGGAGGTGCCGCATCACAACCTAGCAAGGTGGATATTTCTTCACTTTACAGATAAGGTTCCTAGTGGGTAACTTGTCTTTAAGCACATAGGTAGTGAGGGACACACCTTTGATTCCAAGTCTTGCATCCAGTGCACTTACCTGGCTTCAGAGCTCCCCACAGATCCCCTTGCCGTCTCCCTCTTCCCTGCAGTCTCTCTGTACGATAAAGGGGAGGGTGAGGCAGGGGTAAGGCAAGGCTTGCCGGGCAGCGGGCAGAAAGGGAGAGGACAGTCATGTCAAGAAAGAAGGCAGAACGAAGATTTACCAGTTTTGTGCCAAGGAGGAGTAGAACAGACCCTGACACGCTTGCCAGCTGACTCTCCACCTCACGGTTGTGGGATACTGGAGACACAACCATCTCTCTCTTGTTCCCAATGCCGCCTGCCCCCCAAAACATCCCCCAGCTGGTGCCATTTGCGAGCAGGCGGTGCCAGGAGGGCCTGGGTGGGGGAGGGGTGACAGGCCACCTGCATCAGACGCTATCTAGGTCACAGAGCTGGAGACACTGATAGCAGAGGTGGCCAGTTGCCATCCCATGAAACATTGATGTGGGGGAGGGCAAGGGTGGTGTCGTGTTCCAGCCTGCTGCGCCGGGGAAGGAAGAATGGGCCAAAGGGAGGGATGTGGAGCGGTGGGCCCCACACCCAGCAGCCGGGAGACGCATCCATTTCAAGAGGCCCAGACCGGTTAGCTGAACCTTGCCAAGGAGCCTGGGAGCAGGGAAAGGGCAGAGGGTGGGGAGGGGCCAGGACAGGTGAAGGGACACTGTGGGCTGTGGCTTAACTTAACAATATTAATTGAGCTTCTGGATGCCAGGGGTAGGCTGACTGTGGTCCCAGCTCCTAAAAACACAGGGACAGCAAGTTGCTTGTCTGACTTTTGGTAACCTTATGTCTTCATCAGTTCTACCTGCTTCTATTTCAGCAGGGCTGCTATCACAAATTCCCACAAACTAGGGTTTAAACAACAGAGATCTATTTCTCACGGGTCGGGAGGCTGGAAGCCCGAAGTCATGGTGCCAGCGTGGCATGTGAGCTGTGCACATTAGAGCTCTGGTGACAGCCGCTTCTGGGCTGTGGACTGCTGACTCCTCACGGCGTCCTGGCAGGGTGGAAAGAGGGCAAGAGGGCTCTCTGGGGTCCCTTAGTCATTTCTTTATTTGCTTTTATTATTATTATTAATTGACACATAATAATTGTACATAATTGTATGTATTCATCATATTTAATGTGATATTTTGATACATGCGTACAATGTGTAATGATCAAATCAATTAGCATACCCATCACCTCCAACATTTATCATTTCTTTGTGTTGGGAACATTTAGATGAGATTGAGCACATTCAGGGTGGTATGGCTGTCGACTGTGTTGAAAACATTCAAAATTCACTCTTCTAACTATTTGAAAATATACAATAAATTATTGTTAACTATGGTCACCCTACCACTGTAGGGTGCTACAGAACACTAGAACTTATTCCTCTCTCTAGCTGTAATTTTGTATCCGCTAACCAGCGTTTGGCTACCCTACCCGCTCTGGGTCCCTTTTACAAGGGCACCAATCCCATTCATGAGGGCCCCACCCCTTGACCTAATCACCTCCCAAAGGCCCCACCTCCTAACACCATCACACTGGGGCTGAGGCTTCAACATCTGAGTTTTGGGGAAACAAAAATTCAGTCCATTGTACCTCACCTCTAGAATGTGGCAACAGTACCCCCTTTTGAGGGGTTCGTGTAAAGATGGGATGGTATAATGCATGTAAAACTCTTTGCACAGTGCCTGGCACGTGGTGGGTGCTCAGTAAATGTGAAAAACAGAAAACAACTTTACCAGTCAGGATGGGAAGTGATGGGACAGTAAGGTTTATTTATTTCTTGCTTATGGTACACGCCCATTGGGGTCAACTGGGGGCTCTGCTCTCACTGCTCTCTCCCAGGACCCACGCTGAGGGAGCATCAGCTGTCACTGGCTGCCCTCATTGCAGAGAGAAAGGACCTCCGGAAGGTCTTCCACTGGCCGTTAGATGCTCTGGCCTGGGAGGACACACATCTCTGCTCCCACCTGTTGGCCAAAGGAACATGGCCTTGCCCAACCTCAGGGGGCGGGGGCAGGGCAAACAGCAATCCTGCCGCGTACCCGGAATATTTGTGAGCAGTTCTAATGGCAGCCACGCCACCGGGAGGGCTTCCATCTTAGCCCAGTGTCCGTAATAATAGCAATGACTAACAGTAACAGGCCACTCACCATGTACAAGACACCGTAGTAAGCAGTTTCTATAAACGATCACGCTTAATGCTCGCAAGGCTTGTGAGTCAGGTGTCTCACCGACAACAGGATGGGGTCAGAAAGGGTAAGTACATTGGTCTGAGAACACAGTGCTGGCCATAGCCCCCCGAGACACCACAAACGGCATAGACTCCCACTGTCCCCAGCACCATGGGCGAGGGGTGGGGCGCTGACAGGGCACTGTGGTCCCCACAACCTGTTTCTAAGTCAGAGGCCCTGGGCTCTTTGCCGGAATCCCCTAGGAAGACGCTGTGGAACCCCTTCGACAGGGGCCAGAGGGAGGCATGACGGGGACAACGGCAAGTCCCGAAGGGTAGGTAGTTCCTCTCCATGTCCGCCGGCACCCTCGGCATTTGTGAGGTGCCCCTTTAAGCTAGGGGCCACCTCAGGCACCCGAGGGCTGGACCATGCCAAGCAGGGAAGGGCCTGGCGACACAGGTTTTACCAAACAGCTGTGGGAGGGCTCCCGAACACGTCTCAGTTTATCTTCAAGCCTGAGGTGTTGTCACTAAATACATTCGGCCCCTCGGAGAGATGTCATTGTTTGGAGATGGAGGGAATGGACTTTGAAGTCAGAAAAGTCAGGAACAGAGAGTTCAGGTCTTGGCTCTGCCATAGCGGGATGGCTGGGCAAGTCATTTGGTTTCTCCGAGCCCTCAGTTTTCTAATCTGTAAAATGGGGATATTATTATCTGGCCTATTTCACAGAACTATGAAGTATTTTATGAAGTATTGTACATGAAGAATTTTATGTACAATAGTATTTTATGAAGTACATGAAGTATTTTATGATCTATAAAAGAACTATATAAATGAGTTCCTCCCATAAAAATCACAGGAAGTTGATACACTGAGGCAGGGAGGTGGACCCCGATGTTTACATGTTACTGTGCCTTTGTGTGATCCACTCACCTTCCTTACGAGAACAAGCTGGGTCCGGGGAAGGTAACTTTGGGCCCTGTGAGGTGCTTCTCTGAGGGGTTCCCAGAGAGGGCACAGCCTTGGGGCTAGAGAGCCTCCGGGCCTGTGGAAGGAGGGCCCGGGGTGGGAAGGGACACAGGTAATGGGAGGCACTCCTGCCTGCATGGCAGCTGGGCTTGGGGTCACCCAGCCACAACCTGGGATTATGTCACCTGTCTGTGCTTCGCCCTAGTGAGGCTAAGGTGCGGGAGGTGGTTTATGGGAGGGGATGGGGGAAGGAGGGATGTAGAATTTTTCAGTGTAAATACCAAGTCAATGCAGGCGCAGGTGGGACAGTAAGAGCTAACGCTCGCAAAGTGCCCAGTCTGTGCCGGGCACTGTTCCTGGGCACTTGTTCAGCGTTAGCTCGTTCGAACCTCGCTGCAGCCACAACAGGTGGGGTTGTTGCCTCCATTTTATAGATGAGGAAACCGAGGCGGAGAAAGCTTAAGTAGCCTGCTCCGGCTCACACAACTAGTTAACAAAGAGCTGGGCTTCAGATCCTGGCAGCCTGGTCTAGTGTGTGCCCAGCTTTTCCTATTGAGAGAACCACCTGGAAGAGTGCTTTTAAAAACAGGGATTTCCGAGCCCAACCCTGGCCTGGGAACCGGTGTTTTATTTTATTTTGGTGCATGTTATATGCAAAGAAAACAGCATTTTAAATAAATATTCCAGGGGATTCTTAAACTCAGGGATATGTAGGCAACCGCACCGTGCTGTGTGGTAACGGTGGGGAGCAAACTTGTTTGCTTAAGTGGAAGCTTCATGAAGGAAACAGCCAGGCATGGGGCTAGAAAGCCTTCCTGTATTCACCACACCTAACATACCTGAGTGGTAGGACACACCATTATACTACGTATTATAAAAAGAAAAAATACTGAGGATCAAACAATGGCCAGACACTTTCTTACCACACTTCTTTCACAAATTATGAACAAATGTACGTGTTAGGAGAGACGAGGCCTCTGTGCCGGGACCGGGTATTGGAGATCTCGAAGCCAGGCTGGGCAGTGCCTCAGTGAGTCCAAGGTGAGGGGAATGGCCAAGGGCCTGGGAGGGTCACCTGCTGTGGCGGCAGAATCCGCCCCGGGCTGAAAAACCCAGCTCTGCCTCTGCCCCTGACTGCCAGGTACCAGAGGCCAGCTGTTCTAGCTTTTGGAGCCTCAGTTTCTCACCTGTGTTCTGTAAGAAGAATGGTAGGAGCTGCCTCGTGTGCCCCTCAAGGCTATTATCACAAGGAGAAGGGAGGTGACAAGATAACGGCAGTGCGAGGTGGGAGGCAGTGGGCTGGGCACACCAGGCCTGACGCCATCTGCACCCCTTCTTGCCCTCTCAGCCACAGGCCTGATGATTGGCTGCCTGGTCTACCCGGACGGCTGGGACTCCAGCGAGGTGCGACGCATGTGTGGGGAGCAGACGGGCAAGTACACGCTGGGCCACTGCACCATCCGCTGGGCCTTCATGCTGGCCATCCTCAGCATCGGCGACGCCCTCATTCTCTCCTTCTTGGCCTTTGTGTTGGGCTACCGGCAGGACAAGCTCCTCCCCGACGACTACAAGGCAGATGGAAAAGGTAACCTGCCCTTCTCCATAATGACGTCCCCTGCCTGGAGACGAGAGTGGGGCTCATCTTAGCCAGTCCCCTGAGTCTCCCCGACCCAAGGGATGGGGACACCAAGACCCATGAGACAGAGGCCGAAGGCCAGGGGAGGGTTGCAAGCTGGCAGCAATACGGCGATGTGTGGCGGGGCTATCTATGGTAGTGTCCCCCTGCCCCCTACGCTCTCAGGGTCTGCAGGGGAGAGAGCGCTAACCCAGCCTGGGGCCTAGCGTGGGCTCCTCTGCAAGGAGGCACTAGGCTGGTTGGAAGCAACGCTGGGAGTTCGCTGGTGGAGACAGGAGCAGCCAGGCAGCAGGGGGTCTGAGTTGCTGGGGAAGGAGGGGGAAGGCAGGTTAATGCCTGGGACACCTTGAGAACCCAGTGAGGGCACAGGAGTGACAGACCTTGGGGTGCAAGCAGTGGAGCCTGTGCCCTGGGGTTAGGGCAGCCGGGGGTTGTCTGAACGTTGACCCCGTTTCAACTCCCTCTCACCCACGTCCTTCCCACCAGTCACAAAGCGCAGCTGTGGCCGCCCCGAGGCCCCGCAAACCCTCCAGGAAGCCTGGCTGACGGCTTCCCACCAACCTCGCTTCTTCCCAAGGCGCTTTCGGCTCCTCTTTCTCATTAGCCTCCTCCCCTGTCTGTCCTGAGGGGTTAATGTTTTCAGAGCATGAATTTCTTCTCCTAGGCAGAGGGCAAGGCCTGTCTCACAGCCCTGCGAATCCCAAAGCAAACCCTGTAAGACATGGAGGGAAGAAAGACCTCTCAGCAGGGGCCACCATTAGGGACCTGTTATACCTCAGGGACCTTGCCAGTCTCCCTTCCCCATGGTTGTCTCAACGTGGGCCCTGGGACCTGGACTCAGCAGCAGCCCCCCTCCCCTCCCCGTGACCAAGGGCCCTTCCCACGTGAGGAGCCTGAAGCCCAGAGGGTCACAGAAAGGTGGTGGCAGAGAGTGGCCCAGAGCTGAGGTCTTCTCTGGCTGAGCCCAGGGCCCGCTCCCCCCGGGGAAGCCTCTGAAACATTTCCCCTGTCTTTGGGGGGAGGGGTGGAAGAGACGAGACTCACACACTTGTCATGTGGTTAAAGACGGAAGCCAAATTGCTAGAGAGATGTGGGCCAAGGCGGGGAGAACAGGGAGGTTTCTTCCCATTGCAGTAGATTCCTGTAGCTCCTGGGCCAGGGGGATGCTCAGGGCCTGGGGTCCCTCGAGGACCCCATAAAGGGAAGAAGGAGCCTCTTCTATGTGCGAGAGTGACGGGAGATTTTTTTCATTTTATTTAATCCGTTTTTATTTAATCTTATTTATTTAAGCTCTGTGAGGAAGTGCTGGAGCGGGCGATTTCAGCAGCAACCTGCACAAGCAGGGCTTTCTCCAGTGATGGAGTTTCTTCCAGGGGGGACTCCATTTTGTCCAGCTCTCAGCCTCAGGTCAGGGCCACCTGAATACGTCTGGCTACATGCACAGAGTATTTTCGTATCACTCATTTGCATTCTTCTTTTTCAGAAGAGATTTGGTCAAAAAGAACTTTTATTTACAAAAATCCTTTATAAAGAGATGGTTTTGTTCCGTTGACATTTTCTTTACTAACAAAATGTCGATTCCCTTTCCCCTCCTTCCTTGTCTCACGGCCTTCATGTCCCCTGTGCACTGTCTCAGCCTTTCCGGGGGCTTCTCTTCCCTCACTATTGCACAGGGCTTGTTTTATCCTTCCTGTTTATTACCTTTGAGGAAACACCCACACAACCTTTATGAATACCTCTAGTTACTCAA
>NW_012148041.1:1722266-1745937 GCF_000956105.1 Propithecus coquereli
AAAGAAAACAATTTCATTTGCAACAGCATCAAGAAGAATAAAATTAGGAATAAATTTAACAAAGTGCAAGACTTATACATAAAAATTGCAAAACACTCTTCAAAGAAATTAAAGGCTTAAGGGCCAGGTACAGTGGCTCACGCCTGTAATCCTAGCACTTTGGGAGGCTGAGGTGGGAGGATAGCTTGAGGCCAGGAATGTGAGACCAGCCTGAACAAGAGCAAGATCCCGTCTCTACCAAAAATAGAAAAATCAGCTGAGTGTGGTGTCATGGGCCTGTAATCCCAGCTACTTGGGAGGCTGAGGTAGGGGGATCACTTGAACCCAGGAGTTCAAAGTTGCAGTCAGCTATGATGATGCCATGGCACTCTAGCCTGGGCAACAAAGACTTTGTCTCGAATAGAAAAGAAGGAAAGAAAAGAAAAGAAAAGAAAAGAAGAGAAGAGAAAAGAAATGAAAGACTTAAATAAACAGAAAACCATCCCACATTTGTTCATGGGAAGACTTACTATTGTTAAGATGGCAATAATCCCCAAACTGATCTACAGATTCAATGCAATCTCTATCAGAATCCCAGCTGGCTTTTTGCAGAAGTGATGAGCTGATCCTAAAATTCATATGGACATGCAAAGGACCCAGAATAGTCAAAACAATCTGAAGAACAACAAAGTTGGAGGACTCACATGTCTCAATTTTAAAACTTACTACACAGCTACAGTAATCAAGATGGTGTCGTGTTGGCATAAGGGTGACATTGCTCAATGGAATAGAATTGACAGTACAGAAATAAACCCAAGCATTTATGGCCAATCGATTTTCAACAAGGGTGCCAAGACCATTCAATGGGGACAGAACAGTCTTTCCAACAAATGGTGCTGGAACAACCAGATGCCTACATGCAAAAGAATGGAGTTGAATCCTACATCACACCGTATGCAAAAATTAACTCAAAGACCTAAATGATCAAAAACTAAATATAATATATAAAACTATAAAAATATTAAAAGAAAACATAGGTATAAATCTTCCTGAACTTGGATTAGGCAATGGTTTCTTAGGTATGACACCTAATACACAAGCAACCAAAGGAAAAAAAATAGATAAATTGGACTTCATCAAAATTAAAAACTTTTGTGTTTCAAAGGACACCATCAAGAAAGTGAAAAGGGCTAGGTACAGTGGCTCACACCAGGAAACCCAGCACTTCAGGAGGCCAAGGCAGGAGAATTGCTTGAGGCTAGAAGTCCCAGACCAGCCTGGGTAACATGGTGCGACCTCATCTCTACAAAAAATTTTTTTAAAAATTAGCCAGGTGTGGTGACGCGCACCTGTAGTCCTAGCTACTTGGGAGGCTGAGGTGGGAGGATCACTTGAGCTAGGAGTTCGAGGTTACAGTGAACTATGATTGGGCCACTGCACTCCAGCCTGGGCAGCAAAGCAAGATCCTGTTTCTAAAAAAAAAAAAAAAATTAAAGAAAGAGAAAAAGACAATTCATAGATTGGGAGAAAATATTTGCAAATCATAATCTGCTAAGAATCTAGTACCTAGAATATATTAAGAACTCCTACAACAATAAAAAGATAAATTATCTAATTTTTTAAATGGGCAAAGGATTGGAATAGACATTTTTCCAGAGAAGATACACAAATGGCCAATTAGCACATGAGAAGACACTCAATATCGTTAGTCATTAGGAAAATGCCAGTCAGTAAAACTTCATGTCCACTAGGATGGCTGCAATAGGAAGGGTTGGTGAGCACGTGGAGAAACTGGAACCTCACACGCTGCTGGTGAAGATGTAAAATCGTGCAGCTGCTGTGGGAAACAGGCTGGCAGTTCCTCAAATGGTTAATCATAGAGTTACCACATGACCAGCCATTCCACTCCTAGGTGTACACACAAGAAAACTGAAAACAAATATTCACGCAAAAACTTATACACAAATGTCTATAGCAGCATAATAGCCAAAAAATGGAAACCCAAATATCCATCTACTGCTGAAGGAATAAACAAAATGTGTATGTCCGCACAACGAAATATCGTCCAGCCATGAAAAGAAATGAGGTACTGATAATTGCTACAATGTGGATGAACCTTCAAAACATATTAAATGAAAAAAGCCAGACACAAAAAACTGGCTTCCAGCTGCATGTGTGTGATTCTATTTATGTAAAACGTTCAGCACAGGCAAACCCAGAGACAGAAAGTAGATTAGTCGTTGCCTGGGGCTGGGGCGAGGCGGAAATTGAGGGTGACTGCTAATGGCCGGTTTCTTTTTGAAGCGATGAAAATGTTTTAGAATTAGACAGCCGTGATGGTTGCACAGTCTAGTGAATATGCTAAAATCCATGGAGTTGTACACTTTAAATGGGTACATTTTATGTTAGCCAATTAATAAAGAAAACAAAGATTGTGCTGAGGATCCGATAGCATATATAAAGCACTAACAATGTCTGCCCGTTATAGGCGATTCATAAATATTAGCTCTCTTCTGATTCTCTTTCCAGTATCTCTGCTTTTTGTATCACCCACCTGCCCAACCCGTAACAGCTCCTGTGCCCCAGTCACCCGCCAACGCCTTTAGCGCTGGGCGCACAGTGGGGAGTGAGGTCTAAATCGGAGCTTATGGGCTGATAAGGGAGACAATCGTGAAATACAGAACTACAAGCCGATAAACGGTAGGAACAAAAAAGTGCAAGCTTTCTCCAGAGCGAATCAGAGGGATCTGATCTAGCTTGGCGATGGAGGAGTGTGCAGGCAGCTACCCTAAAAACCAGGCTTGGTTGTAAACACATACTGTTCTCTCCTTCATTACAGAGGAAGTCTGAAGCAGCTGGAGGGCTGGTGAGTAATTCCGTTGGAGAGTGGTCTGTGCGCCTTTCGAGGGTCTGGGGCCTCTCTGCTCCCTGTGGAACCCTCGGGGTTGCAGGGGGACGACTCAAGGGGCTGGGCTGCAGGGGCTATATGCTACCTGGGGGAGACAGGAGCAAAACCCCCCAGGGACAAGAGCTATCTGGCATCTGAGACGTTCACTGGGGAGCAAACAGGAAGCAAGAACAGGGAGAAATAACTTAAAACAGGCAGGTGGTTAGTTTCAGAAACTCCTATTTTTGTAGAGCCTGGCAAATGGAAACAGACTGTTTTTAAAAGTCATTACTGTAATTTGGACCCTTATTTTCAGAGAGAATTTTAAGTGATTTGTAAGAAACATACTGGAAAACCTAATAAAATAAAAAATAAAAGTCATGGAGAGAAAAACAAATATTCAGGAAAGCTAGGCTAACAGTATCACTGTATTGAGTGTTAAATTTAGCTGTGCTTCCTGATGGCCAAAGCAAAGAGAAAAACCAGTTAACCAGTTTTAACGCTGGCTCAAAAAGAAGTGCAGCATATTAGTTTCTTTATTGTCCTTTATGTTTCCAAAATGTGACTTAACAAGAACATTAAGGAATGCATTAAAAAAAGAAAAAGAAACCCCCACGACATTGTCACCTCCCTGACAGCTGCCATTTACTGAGGACCTACAGCAGGCCGAGCACTTTGTGTGGGTAGGAGGGTTTATCTCCATTTAAATGGCATTTATTTTTACAAAGTACCTTCCAATCATGACCACAAAAAGATACCTTTTTGAGTAATTATAAATAAAATCGTTACCCTCCCCCTCCACTTACTAGAGCAGGATTCTCAGACTTCCATGTGCGTGCAGTCACCCGGGGCCTTGCCGAAGAGCAGACGCTGATTCAGGTCGTGGAATGGGACCGCAGATGCCCAGGTGATGGGCTGCTGGAGCGCGACCACACTTTGAACAGCGAAGTTTTAGAGCACAGCCTTTTTTCTCATGTTTTTGCAACGTTCATTATTACCGTTTGTTAAAGCCACAAATTCCACAGCACTGATGTATCCCTTTTTCTTAAACCAAACCTTGATTATTAGACATTTAGGGTTGCTATTATACATATTAACTTTTTGCTTTTGTTGATAAAATCCTGAGTGGAATTACTAAATCAAAGGGCAGCTACACCTCTATGTCTGCCTTATCATTATCATTATTATTGTTATTGGCACTACATTTTAAAAGACATAAGTTTTGCTCGAGGGACTGTCAGTACTACCTTACACGTGAGGAAATTCATGTCTACCTAAAACCAAAGTAAAAACGTGAGCGTACATGGGGCTGTGGGGGTTTTTAATTGGTTTTTAAAATGTCAAATTTTATATTCTTGTAATCTTGTTATTTTGCTTTTCTTTTCGACAGGTCGTCTATTTCTCAGACAAGGAAAATTAGAGAATCTAATTCTTCAGAGATAAGAACTTGTTCCTCCCGAGCTTCCTTGTCCCTGGCTACCACAGGCCTGAAGCTTGAAGCCTTTTATGACAGGACGAAAACCAGACAGTCTCCTAAGACAAGACCTCCTTCTGCGTCCTTCACGTGCCGCGGCTCTTCAGCGGCCCACACCGAGTGTCTCCGGAGGCCGAGTGGGTGGGAGCGCTCACCTACTGGGACCCGAGTGCTCTTCTTAGCGCCTCACACCAGCAAATCACTTCGCCCTCTTGAGGCTTCTCCTCAGTACGACGACAGGACTGTGCGAGTCCAGCTCAAGGGCTGCCCTCCCAGGCGTCGCCGGCAGCTGACACACACGGACACGCCCAGCCGTGGTACAACGGCTGCTGAAGACAACGTGGCTGGAAGTGTGCCGGGACATTTTAGGTTGAGGTTTGGGGGGTCCTTTGCCTCTCCCTTTTCGCATTTTGTTTTCTTATTGCTGGCCATCAGAACCCGAATCCTTTGACAGCCATCAGAAAGTTTTATAAATACTGGGTGACAGGAGCCTAATTACTCTTGGGACTAATTTGACTTTTTCCTGCCAGGAGCCAAATGTCACTTTCCTTGTAAGTGTCCACACTGACTCACCAAAACTGGCTGCGAGCTTCAGAAATTTGTTACTTATGTTCAATAATTTGTTGTAGGAATAGATGACATCTCTTGTCGAAAATTTTAGAGGACACTGGTACTTTGAGACGGGAGTCTGCCAACCTCCTCTTTCCTTCTCCTCAAAAAAACACAAAAATTGGATTTGGCATACTTATCCCCCAGTACCTGTGGGGGATTGGTTCCAGGACCACCCTCAGACAGCAAGATCCACGGATGCTCAAGTCCCTGAAACACAAAATGTGTAGTATTTTCATAAAACCTATGCGTATCTTACCATATACTTTGAATCACCTCTAGATTTCTTATAATACCTAATACAATGTAAATGCTATATAAATAAGTGGTTATACTGTATTATTTTATTGTAATTTTTTCCCAAGTATTTTCATTTGTGGTTGGTTGAATCTGTGGATGTAGAACCTGCAGATACGGAGGGCTGGCTACTAAATAGTGAGTCTTCTGCCAAGTTCCAGAGGGGAACTAAGTATTTCATCACAGCAAAAGCCAAGATAAAGACAGGTCCTTCAGGCTGTCCTTGCCTGGAGGATGATGCATAGAAACAGTTTGGTTGACTGTCTGCAGTGAATGATCCTGAGGAGCAGGTGTTTTTTCCAGTCTGTTTCCACGTACAGTTACTCAGTATAGAAACTACCTGGGTGCACTGTGCTGTTACAGGTGGACGGAGGGTAAATGCTGAACAAAACTGTAATGAATCTTGTTGCTCGATCAAGCAGCAACGACGTGGGAACAGTTTTCTTATCCCTGGCTGTCGGTGTGTGTTTGGCCAATGCACCTGGACAACATGCCCAGTGCGCTGTTTTCTCTTAAGTTCAGATTGGCTGGGAATGAGCATCCCAGCATTGTCACAGTTAAATCGTTGGTGGTGCGAAACTGTTAGGAGATTTGACCTTGTCACTTGATTCACAGTAACTGTTTTGCAAGAATGATCACATTCATATTTTCTTTTGCTGATAAAAGTATTTAATTCATAGTCAGCTATCTTCTTTATGCAAGCTTGATGAATGACAGAATTTGACAAATTCATTCTGTAGCTTAGTGACTTTTCTATCTATATTTGTTTGGTTATTTCTCACAACTTACTTTTTAGAGGTACAAGAAAAGTTTCTAAAAGTCTCTACCCTCAAAACATTTCTCTCTGAAATGGCAACTAGAGGGGCCAGAGAAGCTACTCAGGGTGAGCTGGGGCTTCAGCCCTCACTGCAGCCCACACCTTGCTCTTGCCAGGAGCAGCGGGAGTTGATGTTTGGTAACAACCAGTGCTGGGAGGGACCTGCAAATCTGTTTGTCAGTCAAATGACTCAGCATTTCTGGTTTTTTGTTTTATCTTCAAAGAAACTCAATATTCAACCTAACAACAGTAATGATTTTTGTTCAGAGACCTAGTAACTGTTTATCAGCTCTTTTAAAGTCATTTTACCTTTAAATTCTTAAAGGCATCTCAAATCTCATTCATCTTTGAAAGTATACAGAACAAAAATCAACAAAATCAGCACTCCTCTTACCAAGTCACCTCATTCCTTTCTCACTTCTGGCTGGCCTCTGCCTGGGCTAGGGTATAGAGTTGCTTGTGGCGTTTCACTGATAATGACTAGCCCTGAGCAGATATGGTCAAGAGAGGAAGGACCAGTCGTTTACAGCTAAAATGTGGGCTTGGAGGATATCTTAAATGCTTTCATTACTTTACAACGCTGTATTAGTTACCTATTGCTGCATGACAAATCACCCCAGAACTCAATGGCTTAAGACAACATATATGTATCAGTTTCTGTGAATCGGGAATCCCGGTAGGGCTAAGTGTCTTTGCCTCAAGGTTTCTCATAAGGCTGCAATTTTGTTGTGTCCATTTCCAAGCTCAGTCGTTTGCAGGATTATTTCTCACAGGTTGTTGGGACTGAGGGTTTCAGTTCTTTGCTGGCTGTTGGCCTCTCCATAGGACTACTCATATGGCAGCTTGCTTCCTTAGAACAACGGTTCCAAAAGAGCCAAGATTGAACAAGAGAGTGTGCACACACAGAAGCCACAGCCCCTTTGTAACTGTCTCTCAAGCGACATTACTTTTGCCCTATTCTGTTAGGACACTCACAAAGCCCAGCCCACATTTAAGGCAAGTGCATTACATGAATGACTATGAGGAAGTGGGAATCACTGGGGCCCTTTCAAAAGTTTCCGGCCAGGCGCGCTAGCTCATGCCTCTGGAGGGCCAAGGTGGGAGGATTGCTTGAGGTCAGGAGTTCGAGACCAGCCTGAGCAAGACCGTCTCTACAAAAAAATAGAAAAATTAGCACGGCGTGGTGGCATAGGCCTGTACCCCTAGCTACTTGGGAGGCTGAGGCAGGAGGCTCACTTGAACCCAGGAGTTTGAGGTTGCAGTGAGCTACCATGATGCCACTGCACTATAGCCTGGGCAACAGAGTGAAAAGTTGTTTTTTGGCTGGGGGTGGTAACTCATGCCTGTAATCCCAGCACTTTGGGAGGCCAGGAATTTGAGACCCATTGGCAACATAGTAAGACCCTGTCTCTACAAAAAATAATAAAAAAATTTAGCTGGAAGTCACAGCTACTCAGGAGGCTGAGGCAGGAGGATCACCTGAGCCCAGGAGTTGGACGCTGCAGTGAGTTATAATCAGGCCACTGCATTCCAGCCTGAGCAGCAAGGTTAGACCCTGTCTCAAAAGAAAAAGTTGCTTTTCATAGTTATTTATAATTAATTTTCTGCTGAAATGGAGATTTATCAGAATCCACTCCTGGAACAAAGATTAGATTCTGGCAGCTTTATATGCTGATGGATACATGGATACGTATTTGTTTCGTAAGTCGATGAAGACTGAAGCAGGACTCCAACCCTGAAAACTCATCCCACTATTGTTATCTATCCTCAGAGGATTTATAGTAGGGGCCACTAAATTTATTTTCAACACCAACCACACTCCCTCCTCTTACCTAGTGAATCCAAAGCAACCAATGCAAAAACAATGTCTTAGTGGCACAACTTGTAGGCAGCAAAAGGGCTTCTGTAAATAGTCCAGTTCTGCTATTTTGGAGGGCAAGTCTTGTTACTGTATTAAAACAGGCAAAAACTAGATCTGAATTAAGGACAAAAGGGAGAGATTATGATAAAAAGAGAACTTGGAAGAATATAAAATCAAATTGAACATCTATGTATGAGAAACCCTCCTCCCTTTACAATCAATGGTGCAGTCTATAAACTAGGTACTAAAGTAAACTTGCTTAATTCCTTGGTTAAAATTTCTAAACACTTAACACTATCTCAAATAGTTTGGCTTTTTAACTGGGGTATTTCTCTGGTATCACAGGATTTCGTATAGATTAGTTCCTGTATAGACTTAAATGCGAATTATACATGTAGTTTTTTAAACTCAACTTTTAAAAATGTCTTCAGCGACACAAAAACTTGGCAGTAAGCCTCAAGATTTATAGCCATCTTTCTATATTAATATTCTTACTTTTAAGCAAACGTTAAGTTCAGATTCTACTATCAGTAAATCAACTGTCTGTGATACAGTTGTCTAAGAGCAAAGCACTTTCCTCATAAGGCTGAACTGGAAGACTGCACGGGTTTCAAAAGTAAAAGAATGGGCGGTAATGAAGTCCATTTATAACCTGGGCCTGCCATGGAGCAGCTAAATGGTTTCCCAGTGGACACTCAGGGCCAGCAAATTAAGCATTAAAGGTGGGGTTGTGACTCCATCTCAGTCTGTTGGTTCTTCTGAGATAGCTAGAAGCTCTCCTACAAGAGCACTAAGGTTTCCCCAAACGCTGGGAATTCAAGGTCCATACATTTAACACAAGGCTTAGAGGGCCTGCCTATGTCAGTCAGTCTGGTGAACGTACTGATTTGATGAATCCCAATAGGCTGCATTTTGGTCAACACTATGAAGACACTGCGTATCTTAAGTATTACACAACTAAAACAAATCAACTAGAACAGTTTATGTAGTTCAAGGGTAGGTGGGGAAAGACTTTCTATGAATAACACTAGAACACCACAAATAAAAATGAAAAGCAAATTAAAAATTGCACAATATATGAAGCAAAAATGACAAAAATTCATTACCTTTAATACGTAACAAATACTGACCAAGTCTGCAAATTGGGAAGTACTCCAAAAGAAAGCTGGGTAATTTTGGCAAATAACCAAAAAATACAAATGGCAAAGAGAACCCATGAAACAAGTCTCTGACCTCACAAGTAATCCAATATGAAAATTTAAACATGATACTCCCCTTTTTTGGGCAAACTAGCTATTAGGAACAAAATGAGATTACAACAGGCCCACTTGAACATTATTGGTACACACGAAAATAGTCCAATTGTTCTCTAGGTGAGTTAGGCTATACTTATTAAAAGCCTTAAAAATGTGCTTACTCTCTGGCTCGGATATTCCAAGAATTTATTCTAAGAAATAAATAAGGCCGGGTGTGGTGGCTCATGCCTGTGATCCTAGCACTCTGGGAGGCCGAGGCGGGAGGACTGCTCAAGGTCAGGAGTTCAAGACCAGCATGAGCAAGAGTGAGACCCCGTCTCTACTAAAAAATAGAAAGAAATTAGCTGGACAACTAAAAATATACAGAAAAAACTAGCCGGGCATGGTGGCGGAAGCCCGTAGTCCCAGCTACCCGGGAGGCTGAGGCAGGAGGATCGCTTGAGCCCAGGAGTTTGAGGTTGTTGTGAGCTAGCCTGATGCCACGGCACTCTAGCCCGGCAGGGCAAAAGAGTGAGACTCTGTCTCAAAAAAAAAAGAGAAATAAGACAAGTGTATGAAAACCTGTGCATAATAGTGTTCACAATATCAGTGCCTTAAGAGCTTACATTTCCAAGTCATCTGCATTTTGCACACACTGCATTTATAATTTGAGGAAAAAAACCCCAAATGTACTTCAATTCCACCCCAATCCCAATCCAGAACTAGTAACAAAACTACAAACCCCACAAAATGGCAAGTGTTCACTTTGTAGTTTCACTGCATCTTTCAGTTCAAAAAGCATACTCAACCCCCAATCCCTTCCTCCAACTGCTGGGGCAGACCAACTTGGGCAACAAATGAGTAAAAACCTTCTGGACACATGTAAGTTATTAAATAATTTGTTTATTGTACTGCATTTACAAAGAAAACAGACAATGCACTCAGTAGAAAGAATAAAAACGTATTCGGGGTTTTATTTCTGACAGCAAAATCCTTTAGTGAGATCATGGCGATTTGACAGTATTATGATCAAGCTCAATAAAGGGACTTGGGGTAACTGGAAGATCAAGTCTTACAGCTGCCTCTTCTACATCTTGGAGTTCATCTGGCTCCTTTAGAGGAAAAGCCCTTATTTGGTGGGGAAACATTTTCAAAATAAAGTTATAGGTTCTCTCTCCTATTAAAATTTTCTATCAAGTCAATTGTTAAAATAGGGCCTTTTGTTTGTTGGTGTTTTTTGGTTATTTCACCTTAATATCATCACCAGAATTCCTGTAATCCCACAGTTGTGATTTTACAATGTAGAAGAGAATTCAGTTCTAGTCTATTGCTTTAGATATAAATACAGCTGAAAACCCAAAGTGGATTAGAATTGCTGAAGGATTTCCCTGCCGTTGTTCGATAAAATCTATTCTCTTTATTCTTGATAGGTGCATAGACAGCCTAGGCTTAACATTCTTTCTACAGAAACATGTCTGATTTCGGGAGTACCCAATCCAGGATCCGATGAATGGCTGGCCCGTTACTCAGGGTAACATGCTCATGAGTTAAATGGACTGCATAATGGCACCACTTTTCCTTTGTCATTGTTGGTGGCTAAGTGACAAACTAGATTCCAATCTCCCGTATAGAAAGGTGGCTGCCCAACAGTCTCACCGGTAGCTTGCCAGCAGAGCCTCAAGTTGCACCTCCTTGGCTTTCTGTAAATTAGAGTCCAGTAGCTGCTTCTGGAGAATGCTGTCATCCCCAAGGCTCACTTGGTCCATGCTGAACAAGCAGCTGTGACCCCAATCCTGCCCCTTTTTTGCTTTTCAATATTATGAGGAATATATAATGTCTACAGCAAGTCTAGGAGAGGCCCATTCTAAAATAAAATTCACGAAGCCTTTTCTCATTAAAAAAAAGTCTCAAGTACATCTCAATCATCTCAAAATTGCAGTTAAAAACTTACATTATACAAGGAAATAGCAGCAGAGAATGGCTAATCTTAAAAACAAACCAACCAAAACAAAATCAACCAAAAAAGTGCCATTCCACCCCTCCCCTTGGTTTTTTTAATGTGGGGTTTCATTAAAGACCCCAAATCTCTGAGAAAATGAGAAAGGCAAAGCCACAGAGGGAAATTGCTTCAAGGCCAGAATTTTGGGAAAGGTAAAATAAAAGCTGTAAATAAAAGCAGGGACTGTTTGGAAAAGAATCAGAACCCCAGGACATATTCTTAAATGGGAAAGCTCTGAAACCCAGATCTCTTTTCTAGAGTCATTCTGATTCTTTAGTTATGGGGCAAAAAACTCAAGTGCAATGAGTAAAGTGCCAGCCAGGGATTAAAAAAACAAAAAACAAAACAAAACAGCCCATCAAAATAATTGTGCTCTTAGGGTAACGGAAGACACATACGAAAGGACTGTTTACAGAACACCTGAGGTTCTCAAGAAATTACTAGTCAATGGTTCCATTTTTGTTTACATTAAAAATCAGACTGAAGATTCAAGGATCTTAAAGTTATTAAAGGAATTCGACAGTGCTTTGAACAGTGATAAAATGGTACCCCAAATTCGGTGTTTATACAGCTCATTAAAAAAGATAGTAGCTTAGAAGTTGCAGGAAAAAATGTGAACACAGAGAACAGAAACAATCCAGGAAGACGATGCAGCCTGGATACAGCAAGTTTAATGTCTCTGCTGTACAAAGAATTAACACCCTTTCCCCTCCTCATCCTTATGCTGGCAATAGGATATGCATTAGAAAATTTGACTCTTAGAGTCAGTGAATAAAAGGATGGGCTCATAGATCTTCATAGCTCTTTTTAAAAAGGATGCTTATAATTTAAAGGATGTCCTAGTGGAAAGGCAAGGGTACAGGGTGAGAGGCTGTTTCACATTTTAGTTCATTAGTCTTTGGCAGAGCCCAGCCAAGGCCAAATTCACCTAGGATGCCCAGTGGCTGTGGGGACTTCCACATGGTCAAGTAAGCAAACCCAAATGAACATGTTGGATTAAAAAAAAATCTAGAAACCCTGAAGGAAGAGCTTCACCCTGAAAAGGGAAGAGGAAAATGCTTGGAGGGGGGATGGTTAGAGGGTCAGTGTGCGATCTCTGCTGCGGTGCTGGGCAGGGGCTTAGGAGTTGAGCCAAGGGTGCCTAAGACACTCGGCGGCAGTGGCTCTCTTCTCAGGGATCAGCTCCAACATGGGCAGTAAGAAATCTGTGAAGCCAGCTGCCTCTTCCTGAGACCACTCATACTTCTCCACTAGAACCTCAAAAAGGCCCCAAGGTTTCAGCTTCGTGATATGTTTCAGGTCACCTGCAGTGAAGACAGTATAAAAAAAAAAATTTGACTAACACTGACAAGTGACAAGATCCTATTGTGGAAATCCAGGAACTAATCCAGGTAGTCTATAGGGAATCAAATTTTGTAAATCAGAGTCTAATCCTCCATTCACAAAGCACTTCTTTTCTGCTGTATTCCTCAGAAAGAAGTACCCTCTATTTTTCATAAGGCTCTAAAAATTTAAGGTAATTTGTTGTCTCCCCATTCCAGGATTTTTTTTGTCCTAGTCAAACTGAGAATGCCAGTCAGGAACTAGGTATTCTATAAAATACGATTAAATGCCTGACTCAACATGGTCTCATATGATGTGCAGAGGCAGTCTAGCACCACATATTGAGAATAATTTGCTTGTACTGTTTTCTCCCCCCTCAATAGTCTAGTAAATGTTGCTTCAAAATGAGGCACTAATTTAAAAATAAAGAACTAATATGTCAAACATGTATAAAAGCAACAGAACTAAAAGAACAAACCCTATACAGTTTTCAAACATGGCAGTATCAAACTCTACTATTCTGAAGTAGTAACCTAATTGCTTCTTTAAAGGGACAATTTTTAAAATATGGCCTATTATGAATGGCTTATTAAGGCAAATGATGCTTAAATTTTTTTTTCGTATATGACACTTATCTGAAGTCTCTCCAGTGGGCTTTGAGTGCCTATTAAATTAGCTACTTGGTAAACATGCGTGCCTTAACATGACTTTGCACTCAAGGAGGAACTCTTATGAAGCACTTCACCATTTTCTTGCTCTAAAAAAGGTTTAAGCGCAATGGTTCTGAGGATGCTCCTGTTAAGAACTGAGAAAATTAATTTTTCTTCACACTTGTGTAGAGGTTGTGAGGAAAAGTGGAACCATGGCACAATGTGGAAAAAAAGGCCAGTTTTCTAGGTCCTTCGCAGTCATGTTTTCACATTTCAGTTTTATTTGGAATGCATAAGAAATACATTACTCCAATCAAATGGTTGAAGTGGGAGTTTTATCTTTGCTCCTTTCATTAGTAAATAATAACATAAAGTTATAAAACTGAAAAGTGTGAAGTTACTTTGTATGACTAGTATGTTTTGAGTGATTGATGACTATTAGGTGTCACTGGGATACAAAGATGAGTGAGAAGTAGTCCTTGTCCATAAGAAGCTTAAATTAAACTACTTGCCCTTTGGTAGAGGCAGTTCTTAGACCTAATGCTATTTGCAAAAATTTGCCCAATTTTCAGAAGTGCTATAGTTGAAGTAATCAACCATGTGTCAGACACTATACACATATTAACTAATTTAATACGAAATATAACTTCTTATCATCCCCATTTAGAAATGAACAAATTGAGGCACAGTGAGCTTGTGTCAAAGGTTACACAGCTAGTGAGGCAGGCAGGATTTGACAGTCTGGGCTCCAGTCTCTGCTCCTGACCACACTCTTTGACCTCTCTGCTAAGTCACATTTCAACATTCAAGGTAGGTATCCTGGAGGATGTTGGGAACATGTACTTACCTCTTTATTTTTCAACACTTTTGCATCCTTAATGTCTGGGAACAAACACATTTATTTTACCTTTTTTGGTGAAAAATTCCTTGGAATATTTTCCTGCCACAATGAGCTTGCGAGGCACCTTCCCCAGAAGTTCTATGATCAATGCAATGTGATCTGTGTGTTTCAAACATTTCAAGAGGAGGGAAAAAAAGACATACATAACAGGAGTAACAAACGCAGCGTTAGACAATCGTAGAAAGAGCAGCATGCACATCTCTTTGTAAAGCATCTCAGGCTTGCTTTCTGTCCTAAATGGGAAAAGGAGGACTCTATCTGACTAATGGAGAATCCACAAAATCATAAAAAATCAGGTGTCCACTCCAGAGGGGCTTCAGTGATAACTAAAAATAATCTTGGTGTGAATGCTCTGCTTCCTGAAGTTGTATCTCTGGAGCCTAGCTGAAAACTCATGTTAACAATATTACCTCTGCGATTGAAAAAGTCCTGTGAATATTTCCCACTGAGGGCAAAGTGTCTTGGAATTCTGCCTATCAGCTATATGATGTGCACAATGTGGTCTAAAATAGAAGGGTAAGAACAGGATCAAGGACAAGCTGTAAAAGAGGTTTTTCTATGAATAGCTTTTTCAAGGACTAGCTGTTTAAAAGTAACTACAAATAAAACCAGGATACTCAAGGGAAGACTGGGAAGGCCAAGCGTTATTTCAGGTGGTTGGTCACCTGATGGTAGCTGGCAAGTTCCATTTTGGATTATGGAGGCTTATTTACACCTTTACTTCTTCTTTTTTTTTTTTTTTCTGAGACAGAGTCTCACTCTGTTGCCCTGGCTAGAGTGAATGCCGTGGCATTAGCCTAGCTCACAGCAACCTCAAACTCCTGGGCTCAAGCAATCCTACTGCCTCAGCCTCCTGAGTAGCTGGGACCACAGGCATGCGCCACCATGCCCAGCTAATTTTTTCTATATATTTTTAGTTGTCCAGATAATTTCTTTCTATTTTTAGTAGAGACGGGGTCTCGCTCTTGCTCAGGCTTGTCGCAAACTCCTGAGCTCAAACAATCCGCCTGCCTAGGCCTCCCAGACAGCTAGGATTACAGGCGTGAGCCACCGTGCCCGGCCAACTTCTATTTTGTCTATATATCTGGGTTTAGATGTGTTCTCTGGGTAAGGCAAAAAACATCCCAATATACTGTAGTCACTCTAGAACTGTTATTTATTTATAATACTGTTCTGGGCTTCAAGCAATAAAAGTATCCTCTTACATAAGAATGTTCATGACAAAGCATTCACAAATGACTGAGTTTTTATAATCACTCTGTAAAACAGGCCAAAGATTAATAACCCTTTTTAAAGATGAGAAAATGGAACCTTAGAATAAATGGCCTACTTGAAGCTTTAGGGCTAATATAAGCTAGAACTCAAATGTAAACCAACACCTTATCATATCTTGTCTGGAGCTTTTTTCCTAAAATCACTTTTTAAAAAGTAAAAATTAACACAAACATTTAAAAGTATAGCTACTTAACTATCTGTAAGCCACCAAAATGTGCGAGTCATATAATGACTTATAACTGTCACAGCATGGATGTGGACTGTGAGCACTGCCAGGGAAGTGAGTCTCTTAGTCAGGAGGGAAGCCCGGGCCAGCCAGTACCCACACCTCCAGGCAGCTCTTCTGCCTTTTTCACTCTGCTGGTGATTCTATCAACTAAGAAAATGAAGAGGTTTTTCAAAAATAATGGCTTCTAACCATTAAAAAAGCTTTATTAAAAAAAAAAACTTTAATAATGTAGTTAGAGAATCATTAAGGTTAAAAGGAGTCATTTAAATATTTCCAATTACGTATCTCACAGGGGAAATAACGTGCTAGAGACATCCATATTATCTGGGAATTTGTGAATCTCCCAGCTTGTATCTCTTTGTCATGTAAAGGAGCCAGTGATGTAATTTTAATAGGACTTTACATTCGTGACTTCACTACAACCTTTCAGCAGTTTTGACTAAATTTATGGTTTGGTAACAAGTACCTGGATGCCAAGAAATTTCTGCCAATTTTAGGCAGGACCTGCAAATAAATGTCTTCATATAAATAAATTACCATTAACAACAACCAAAATGAGAATACCAAGGAATAATGAATGAGACTATAGCTTCTCTAACTATAAATTTCCAAGTATAATATTGGTTCTTTTAATATTTTTCTTATATCATGGAATACCCCTGAAATCGTTATTTTACATTTAATTGTAGCAACCTAACTCTGGCTTATCAATTAATTACAGGATCGATATACTTCATAAGCAAAATTATTATTATTCCAGTAGTTAGGGCTATGGCATGTCAACAATAGAGGACACTCTACTCAGGCTCCACTACTACTATGACTTGTAACAAACCACGCGTACATTTGTCAGGAGGTAAGGGTTTGCTTATTCCTGCTCCTACAGGCCAAACGGCAGTACAGTAGAACAGGGAGGTTGAGGTTTGCTCTAAGGACTACTAGTATTGACTGGTATAGGAAGGATTAAATTAGGATTTAAATCTCTAGAGAAGACAGTTCTCCCACGTCCCCTTATTTGAGACTTTTCATATATATTTCAATTTTCAGGTTTGGTAGCATAAGGTCCTATTCAATACAAATCTAGCCACTAAATGTGTTCTGTACCATACACTAATATTTATGGAGAATCTAGGAAAGTATAGAGAAAAAAATTAATTGCCTTCCAAACAAATATAGTAGGGCATTTCTAAAACACTGTAAGCCTATAACCTCAAAAACTCAGAAAGACAGCAAGCAGAGAATAGGGAAAACCAAGTACGTACATGGGAAGTAATTATAATATCTTCTAACATGGGGCTTATATATATATACGAAACATGTCTAAACTATACCTATCAAAATAGGCAATTACAGGAATTAGCTAGCATACCATTTTCCAAACAGTATTTGTGAGGAATATTAGCACACCCTACTAACATTACCTATTAATACCCCATGGGACCACATTTTTGAGAGAAAACACTCTTCATTCCACAAAGCACAAAACCTGATTTTCCAAAGACTCAAGGAAAGCAAGGAAAGAAAAGAACATATTCTCCACATTGGGAAGGTACGCTGCTAGTGATCTTTCAAAATAATCCTCATTAATCCTACAAACAAAACAAAAGCTGCCTCAACTGTACAGAAACGGTAAAACATTTTTTTCATTCAAATTATTAACTCATCTAGTTACGTGGATGCCACCGTGACAGAAAAACCACACACATACGGCTGTCTGTTCCCACAGCCACTCAGATGCGGTAACTGACACCTCGGGCTTTCCCACTGACTGCCACAAAATGTACATCTATTGTACTTTGTTTTAAAATGAATTCTAAATGTCAGTATCATTTAAAAAGGAAAATATTATAGCTTTAATTTTCAGAAAAAGGAAAAAGAATGCTAAATGTTGCAAAATTTATATAAATAAGATATAGTCTCTGCATTCAAGCAGTGTTTGCATATTAAAATTATTGACTTCCAAATGAAGTTGAAAGCATAACTAAGCAATAAGTTGATAAGCAAGTAAATTCAAACTGGATAAAGAATGAATCATTGATACATACAGAAAGGAACTGATGTTGAAGAAAAAACTGCCTGGCAGATGGAAGTTTTAGTTTAACCAACTGTGGCCTTTTCTTTAATACCATCATAGAGCTCTTTAATATCTTTCATAAACTATCTAGTATATCTAAATGCCTAGTACAAAATACCTTTTATATTTCTATCTTTTTTGGGATTTATATATACTTTGCACACCAGTAAGACTAAGGCTCTTCAGTACTAACAAATGAAGTCAGCAGCCACATGTGGGATGTTAACTACCACACACAAACATCCTTGGTGGTCAAGGGGACTTACCTTCATCTCGAGTGTATTCTTCCCCTGAATGAGGTTCAAACAAATAGTCACCTGTGGCCAGTTCAAAGGCCTAAGCAAAAGAGAACAGCATATGAAAGCATCAAAGAAAAGGACTTTGGAAAGCTTTTAACTAAATATTAAGTAATTTTTTTCCCTTAGAAAAACCTGCAGACCATTTTTTTAAATGTCTAAGATTATTCCTAAAGAGCGTTCCTTCCACATCTGTATCTTAATAAAACGGAGAAAACAGCAAAAACTCAGTTAATACCAACATATAGGTTATTCCATGCCAAAAAAAAAAAAAACCAAAAAAAACCCAGCCTAAAACCTAGCAATTTAGCCCTCTTGAGTTTCTCTTTTTGGTCAGAAAGGGGCACACCTGGATATTAAGGTGATTCTAAGTTGTTATTCATGGAAATAACAAGTCTTTCTTATATTACAATTTAACATGGCTAGAAACTGAGATTCTGTACCCAAAATCAAAACCAAAAAAATCAGGTATCCACCTATAACTCTTTAGTGTTTGACAAAAAGTACACTCTTAACTCTTACATGGAAAGTACACTCTAAACTGTCCTAGATGGAGAAGTCCCAATTCCTAAGTCTCTAGGAAATAAAAAAAGATTAAGTGTAAACGGAATCAGGAATCACTCTATTCTATACGACCGGGAGCTCAGCAGCCCCCAACCAGGAAAAGAAAAGCACATGTCTCCTATAAGAGAAAACCTCTTGCAAACAGTCAGTGTTTGTGAGGGTCTTAAGAGATGATTTCCTTTGGAATTAATACCAACCAGTATGGAAGGACAGTATCCGGGTAATGGGGCTACATAAATATCTCATTGATTACAGATAGATTTCTCAAAACTGATATGACAGCAGTTTTTAACAATGACCTTATTGATATGAAAGTACACTTAATAAGCTAGTCATAGGTCATTTTGATTGAATCAATAGTACTAAGTAGTCCAGAAAATCTCAAGAACTATAGGGTGAAGGATTTATAGTCAGGGCATATTCTCAATTTAGACCTAAGTTTAGGTCTCGGTGGCTCACCACTGTCAGTTTTTGTAGTTTCATGACAGAATAGCCTTTCTCAAAACTGTATTACCTGGCTGTACTACCACCCAGAGTGAAGCTATAAAACCAGAAGTTTCAGGGTAGTTCTAGGAATCAAATACTTGTACAATGTCAGGGATGCTAGGCATAGCTTGTTTTACGTTCCATAACTTCATTATGAAACTGAACCACACTGATAGAGCAAATACTTATTCTACTCTGAACTATCCTGAGGTTTATAGTCCCAGAGCAGCACAGAAAGAAATTATGATTTTTATTCATCAAAACTTATTAATCTTTTCTGAAACCAATACTTATAAAAAAATGTCAAGGTCTCATATATGGAGTTCAGTAAAGATACTGAAATTAAAGCTTAAAAAACTACAGAGCCAGGCACAGTGATGTGTGCCTGTAGTCCCAACTACTTGGGAAGCTGAGGCAAGAGGATTTCTTGAGGCTAGGCGTTTCAGGCTCTGGTGCACCATAATGGTGCCAGTGAATAGCTGCTGTACTCTAGCCCAGGCAACATAGCAAGACTCTGTCTCTTTAAAAAAAGTATATAGATATTATACAATTCAGAGTGACTGCTAAATTTCTAAAATTTTTCAGGCAGGTACTTACATCTCTTAGAGAACTTGATATTTCCTAGTGGTTAAAATTTTACAAGTAATAGAAAAAAATACCGAAAATGATCAGGAGCTCTAGATTAGAAAACACCTCGTTGGAACACCCTCCTTTTACAGATGAGAAAACCGTAGCCAAAATGAAAGGCAAAGACCAGCCTAGAATCTAGGGCTCCCAATTCCCACTTCTGTGCTTGTCTCACACTGACTATAGAGCGTGTTTAAATCAGTGATAGACACATGCAAAACCAATTATAAAATCCCAGTGCACTAAAACATCAAGACAATGGAATATTCTTCAGAGCTAAAAAGAAATGTGCTGTTAAGCCATGAAAAGACATGGAAGAACCTTAAACGCCTGTTACTAAGTTAAAGATGCCAATCTTACAAAGGCTACATACTGTATGATTCCAACTATATGACATCATGGAGACAGTAAAAAGATCAGTGGTTGCCAGGGACTAGGGGAAGGGAGAGAGGAACAGGCAGAGCGAAGAGGAGTTTTAGGGCAGTGAAACTACTCTCTATGATACTGTAATAGCACTTGTCATTACACATTTGTCAAACCCATAAAAGGTACAACACCAAGAATTAGCCTAAACATAAACTACGGACTTTGGGTGCTGATGTGTCAATATAGGCTCATTGTTACAAACAAATGTACCACTCTGGAGCAGTATATTGATAGTGGGGAAGGCTCGGTGTGTTGCGGGGGCGGGGGTGGGAGGGCGCGGTACATAGGAACTCCATGTACTTTTTGTTCAATTTTGCTGTGAACCTAAAACCACTTTAAAAACAAAGTCTATTAAAAAAAAATCCAGTGTACCATCCTTTGTCAACTTTCTCAAGATTATCACCTTTGAGAAAAACCGCTCCAGAAGATGGCATGAAATGCATGGAAAAATTTAAAAAATGACAACTTAAACAGACTAATATATTCAGATCCAGAAATAACTTGTAAAAGCTAGGTAGCAGAAAGGAATACTAACATAGCTTAAAAGGCAACCTAGCATTTCATGGCAATATGGATGTGCGGTCAAAGTGTCATGCAATGATTACCCAACAGAAAATGAGGACTTTTTGGTAAGAGCTGTTTCTCTAAGATAACATGTCCTTCATCTGCACCAATGGGCTGGCCACTTTGCTGTCTTACATAGTGAGAAAGACAAGTCAGGGGCGGAGTCCTCTTGCTTCCTCCCCTGCAGAGACCTGAAGCTGCAGATGTGCTCAATGTACTAACTTAAGGGCCCTTATCTTGACCTCAGGTTTGACAACATTAGGAAGGGCTGAAGTGCTGAGAGTGTTATTCTGGAGAAAAGGTATTAAAATTGACAATTCAAATTTCCTATCTTCAACAATTTCTACCAGAGGGAAGCAAAATTCCAGAGTAGAGCTAGATGCTGGAACAATTAAGTCTGTTTAAAAGAAAGGAAAAGGTTGCCAGGGACTGGAAGAAAAGGGAAGGGAGGATTTGTTCAATGAGCATAGATTTTAAGTTTTGGAAGATAAAAATGGTCTAAAGATATATTGTACAAAAACGCAAATATAGTTAACAGTACTAAACTGTACACTTAAAAATATTCGATTCTCAACAAGCTGTGGAAAACACCTTTGGCAATTTGATAGCCACTTGCTCTCCAGGCTTCTTTGCTGCTGGCATAAACAAGTTACCGTTAAGACGGCAAAACTGTGTTAATAGTTTAGGTGCGTACTTTGATTAATTGGACTACTTCTTGTTTGAAATATAAATAAACTACACTTTTGATTCAAAATAGGACATTTCATATTTAATGACCTAATAAAATCTGGCTGGACATGGTGGCTCATGCCTGTAACTCCAGCCCCTTTGGGAGGCAGGAGGATTGCTTGAGGCCAAGAGTTCATGACCAGCCTGGACAACATAGCAAGATCTTGTCTCCACAAAAAATTAAAACATTAGCCAGGTGTGGTGGCATGCGTCTGTATTGCTAGCCACTCAGGAGGCTGAGGTGGGAAGATCACTTGAGTCCAGGACTTTGAGGTTACAGTGAGCTCCGACTGTGCCACTGTACCCCAGCCTGGGTGTCTCTAAAACAAACAAAAAAATCAACAATCTTTAGCCAGACTAAAGGAAGACTCAAATAAAATCAGAAATCAAAGAGGAGACACTGCAACTGATACCACAGAAATATAAAGGATCATGAGACTACTATGAATAATTATATGCCAACAAATTGGATAACCTAGAAGGAATGGAAAAATTCCTAGACAATATAACCTGCCAAGGCTGAATCACAAAGAAATAGAAAAACCTGAACAGACCAATAAAAAGTAAGGAGATTAAATCAGTAATAAAAAGTTTTCCATCAAAGAAAAGCCCAGAACCTGGGGTGGAGCTTCACTACTGAATTCTACCAAACATCTAAAGAAGAACTAATACCAGTCCTTCTCAAATTCTTCAAAAAAAAAAAAAAGAGAATACTTCTAAATTCTTTTTATGAGGCCAGGATTACCCTGATACCAAAGCCAGACAAGGACACTACAAGGAAAGAAAATTGTATCCTTGATAAACATAGATGCAAAAATCCTCAACAAAATACTAGCAAACCAAATTTGACAACACATTAGCAGGATCATCCACATGACCAAGTGGGATTTATCCCTGGGATGTAAGGATGGTTCAGTATAGGCAAATCAATACATGACATATCACATTAAGAGAATGAAGGACAAAAACCATTGATCATCTCATTAGATGCAGAAAATCCATGTAACAAAATTCAATATCCTTCTATGATAAAAACTCCTACCAAATTTGGCACAGAAGTAATGTACCTCAACACAATAAAGGCCACATACCACAAGACCATGGCTAACATTATACTCAATGGTGAAAAACTGAAAGCTTTCCCTCTAACATCTGGAAAAAGACAAGGACGCCCACTCTCTCCACTTTTATTCAACATCATATTAAAAGTCCTTGCCAGAGCGATTAGGCAAGAGAAAGAAATAAAAGGTATCCAAATAGGAAAGGAAGAAGTGAAACTGTCACTGTTTGCTGATAACATAATATCATATATAGAAAACCCTAAAGACTCCACCAAAAAACCATCTGAATAAACAAATACAGTAAAGTTGCAGGATTAAAAAAAAAACAACACACAAAAATCAGTCTCATTTTAATACACTAACAAGAAACTATCCAAAAAAGTCAAGAGAACAATCCCATTGACAATAGTCACAAAAAATAAAATACTTAAGACACAAAACTATAAAGCACTGATGAAAGAAACTGAAGACGACACAAATAAATGAAAAGATAGCCTGTGTTCATGGATTGGAAGATTTGACACTGTTAAAATGTCCATACTGTCCAAAAAGGTCTACAGATTCAATGCAATCAATATCAACATTCCAACGTCATTTTTCATAGAAATAGAAAAAACAACCCTAAGATTCATATGGAACCACAAAAACCAAAAAAACAATCCCCTCCCCCACAAAAAAACCCCAAATAGCAAAGGCAATCATGAGCAAAAGAACAAAGCTGAAGGCATGAGCATCAAACACCTAATTTCAAACTATACTGTAGAAAGCTACAGTAATTTAAACAGCATGGTACCGGCAAAAAAATAAGACACATCAACCAATAAAACAAAATAGCCCAGAAATGAAGCCACACATGTACGGTCAATTGATTTTTGACAAAAGTGGCCAAGATTACACAATGGGAAAAGGATAGTGTTTTCAACAGATGGTGTTGGATATCCACATGCAGAAGAAAGAAATTGGACCCTCATCTTACCCCATATACTAAAACCGACTCAAAATGGATTAGACTTAAATAAATATAAGATCTGAAACTGAAAAACTAGTAGAAGAAAACATAGGGGGAAAATCACAAGATACTGGTAGGGGCAATGAATTTTTGGGTTTGACATCAAAAGTGCAGGCAAATAAAGCAAATTTAGACAAATGGGATTACATCAAACCAAAAAGCTCTGCACAGCAAAAGAAACAATAGTGTGAAGAGATAACTTATGGATTGGGAGAAAATATTTGCATGCTATACATCCAATAGGGGTTGATATCTGAAATATATAAGGAACTCAAAGAACTCAATAACAAGAAAAAAAA
>NW_012148041.1:1747587-1752224 GCF_000956105.1 Propithecus coquereli
AAAAAATGTTCAATGTCACTAATAGCTATGGAAATGCAAATTAAAGCCACAATGAGATATCATTTCACAACTGTCAGAATGGCTATCATCAAAAAGATGAAAGATTCAGTGTTGGCGAGGATATTCAGTGTTGGCGAGGATATGGAGAAAAGGGAACGCTTATACACTGTTGGTGGGAATGTAAATTTGTACAACCATTATGGAAAATTGTATGAAGGTTCTTTAAAAAACTAAAAATAGTTACCACATGATAAAGTAATCCCACTTTTGGGTATTTACCCAAAGATTTAAAATCAGTTTGTCTGCAAGAGTTGTCTGCATTTACATGTTCATTGCAGCATTACTCACAATAGCCAAGTTATAGAATCAACCCAACTGTCCATCAATACATAAATGGATTTAAAACAAAGGTGGCATATATAAATTGTGCAGCCCTACTCTAAAAATCTGAAATCTGAAATGCCCCAAAAGCTGAAACTTTTTGAGCACTGACATGAAAAGTAAATGCTCACTGGGGCATTTCCAATTTTGGATTTTAAGATTAGGGATGCTTAACCAGTACGTATTCTGTAAATATTCCAAAATCTGAAAAAAATCCAAAATCTGAAATACTTCTGGTCCCAATATTTCAGATAAAGGATACTCAACCTCTATACACACTGGAAATACAATTCAGCCTTAAGAAGGAAATTCAGTCATTTGTGACAATATGGACAGAATTGGAAAACATCATGCTAAGTGAAATAAGCCAGGTACAGAAAGACAAATACTGCACGTTTTCACTTGTCCATGTAATCTGAAACAACAGAACTCATAGAAGCAGAGGGTAGAATGGTGGTTATTGAGGCTGGGAAAAATCAGGAGATGACTGACCAAAGGGTTAAAAACAATAGGAAAAAAAGGGGGGAGGGAATTTAGTTTTACACTGTAACTGTTTATAGAAACGTTAGAAGAGTACCTTATTGTTAGTGGTGAACCATACACTACCACGTCTCATTTCTGTTACGATCTTACATTAGCTATATGGTTAAACAGGTTATACGCAAACACTACATCATTTTATATAAGGTACTTGAGCATCCATAGATTCCACATCCACAGGGGGTCCTGGAACCAATGCCCCAAAACATTGAGGGACAACTATATATTCTCTAGTTTTTTTTCCCCTAATCGTACTCTCTATTAGTTATGGGCCAACTTCTGGGGTGGACAAGGATATGCAATTCACCCCATTTCCTACCTATGTATAGCTGCATTCACAGAGCCTCTCATAAGTACGAGTGGGAGTCCCATAAATCCTGCCCTGAATTTCAGAGAGCAAAAGATAAAAAAGGAAAAGAACAAGTCCCAGAAAGCAATTGTTTAAAGAAAGGAATTTACCAGAAAAGGAAGACAACTGGGAACTATAAATATATTTCTCCACAGGGGGAGGTAGAGGATGTTAAAAGGCCAGAGAGGAAAATATCCTCATCCTGCCAGTTATGGTCCTACCTGTCCTGACCCCAATGTTTGGAGACTATTAATTCTTAATGTTTTTCACAGATATTTTCCCCTTTCCCTTTTTATAATTTCCCTTCTAACTTTGACTAAATCACCAGTGTGGTAGGCAATCTGTCAACTTGTCTCTTTACCTCTTAGAAAGAGCCTCAATCTTTCCATCAATTAATTAAATCAAATGTGGAATGATTAATCTTTCCAGGCACTTCTGATACTCCAGTATTTATTTTTACTCTGAGTTTAACCAGATTTAAAGCAACATTTTCTAAGTCTATTATCAAAATAAGAGAAATTTGGAGAACAACAGGGCTCAAGTTTTTATGATATTGTCTCATGTCAGATAAGTGCTTGGTCGAGAAAATTCTGACATGTGAGTCCAGAACTACAAGGCAAGATTAATTTCCCCTATATCTTTTTGCCTTACTTCTTAAGCTTGAGCTTAGAAATACTATGTTAAATACCAAGTAGGATCTACTGCCTTTAAACAAGATAGGAATATGGAATAACAAAAAGAAACCAAGGTCCTCATTCTCTTGTAGCAAATTAACATAATTCTAAGAACGACATCTGAAATTTTATCCCAATATTCCTTCATTTTCTGCAACAATACCAAAAAAACCTTACTGTATTTATTTATTTATTTATTTGGAGACAGGGTCTCACTTTGTCACCCAAGCTGGAGTGCAGTGGTGTGATCATAGCTCACTGCAGCCCTGAACTCCTGGGCTCAAGCAAGCCACCTGCCTCAACCTCCCAAATAGCTGGGACTATAGGCATGTGCCTATATAATTTTTTTATTTTTTGTAGAGATGAGGTCTTACTATGTTGCCCAGGCTGGTCTTGGACTCCTGGGCTCAACCAATCGTCCTGCCTTGGCCTCCCAAAGTACTTCATTAGTCATGCCACATTAACACTATGGTTTTAACTCTACTACTTTTAAAGACAAAGTTTTTCAGAATGTAAGCATCAAAAAATCCATGACCTAAAACAGGTTGGAACTGTTATCTAACCTCTTTCTCAATTTTTTCCCCGAGTTGCCTGTGAATAGTAAATGTTAACTGAAATGAGAGTATATGTTTCTCTTCATTCATTTGATGGCCCACAAATATTTACTGAGCACTATTGTATCATGAAGAAATTGTTTGGTCTCTGTCCCTGTTTCCTGGAAGGAAGCCTCTAAATCTTTGAAATTTCCAAGCAATAGGAGTGTTTTTCTTATTCATAGTGGGCCTTTGGACCATACCTGTTTGTACTAATAAGGTGACTTACGGTAGGCCCCCAGATAGTTCCAGGATGGAAGCTGGATATGGACATGCTGCAGAGACTAACCATGTGAACAGAGGCTTGGGGATTTCCAACCTCCCAATCTCTAGGCAAGGGAGAGGGACTGAAGATCCAGCTCAACAACATGGCCAATGATTTAATCAGTGACGTCTAAGTAATGAAATCTCAATAAAATAAATCCTGGGCACCTGAAGCTTGGTGAACTTCCCTGCTTGGTGATACACATCAATGTGCCAAGAAGGTAACGAGTCCTGAGGACACAGAAGCTTCATGTTTGGTACTTTCTCAGTTATAATACAATATAGTAAGCTTAGCACTTTCTGAGGAGGTACGGGAAACCCCCCACTTATAGTCAGTTGGTTAGAAGTGCAGGTGACTTGTAGACCCCGAGACTTGTGGCTGGTATCTGCAGAGAGGGCAATCGTGGGGAACCATGCCCTTAAGCTATGAAGTCTGCAGTAACTCTGGGTAGTCAGCCTAGGAAATGCATTGCAAGCACCCACTCAAAATGTGTCAGGCAATGAATCCAGACACTTAGCTATACATACAGACATGATTCCTGACAGCATGGTGCTTATAACATAGTAAAAGAGAAACAAGTGAACAAATAAACACACTATTACAAATTGTGATAAAAGAAAGGAAAGATCTCAAAGAGCATACACTCCATTTTAAGAAACAATGTAACACATTCTAACATGAGGCTATTAGCGAAAAATCATTTAGTATCAAATAAAATCTGACCACTTAAGTAGTTGCTTGCCAGGGACAAAGCAGCAATTTATGAATCTCTGGATGATTGGGCTTCCCATTTCATGAGTCGCCAGAATGTCTGAAGAGCTGCTCAATTGTTCAGAATGAAGCAGTTTCTAGGGGTTTCCTGGTCTGAAAATAAATCAGTGCAAAAAGGGCAAGGAAACTTGTACGCTCCTAATCAAAACCAACACCATCTTATAGCAGTTGTTTTTAATTTTTTCCTCCCAACAACCTGCAGTAAGAAATATTTGGTTCCTTCATCTAACAGGAACTTGGCAGTAACCAAATGGAATACCAGATGTTTATAAAAGATTTTCGAATTTAGACTTCTCCAGACATAGGATTGAGAGCACCTGTAATGAATCACCTGTGATAAGTTCTTTTACTGCTTGTTAATTTGCTAGTCTATTGAAATTAGCAAACAGGGTGAGATATGTAACTACCACCTAACAAGCAAAGGTTAAGGGGAAAAATAGTTTACCATGCATGCCGTGCTCCAAATGTCAGCAGGGGTATTATAGCCAGATCCTATTAGGACTTCCAGGGAGCGATACTGCCTTGTTTGAATATCTTCAGTGAAATGTTTGTGCTGAGTAAATGGAGAAGAAAATAGTATTCAAAAATTCATTCACTCTAAAAAGTAACAAGGCAAGATTGCTTAATAATGGAGATGAAAAATAAATTCTCTGAAGCTTTTCCCAAACCAAAGTTTCCATTTAGCTTATTTGTTAAATATAATTTTGATGCTATTGGCTCCAAACAAGCCTTTGCCTTACACATGGTTATTCAAATTATTTTTGCAAACAAATGATTCTAAACTTAATACAGATACACGGATTTAGGAAAAAACAATAGCTTTTTAAGAAATGGACAACTCTTACCCTAAACAAAAATTAAGTTGTTCACTTGTATAAAATTAATAAATTGCACTTCGACAAATAAATGACACTAATTTAGGTTCAATTCAAACTTTTCCTTGCTATGTGCTCACTATGAGGAAATAAAAGATGTGGGGTTTCAAGTTTAAAAAAGCTTATAACCACTACCACCATCTACACAGAATTCTTGTCCTCATTCTCTCCTGCCCACCTTACTCCCTT
>NW_012148041.1:1753619-1754664 GCF_000956105.1 Propithecus coquereli
GACAAAACAAAAAATGGTCAAGCAGTTGGAACAACATTTACAAGTTGGAAAACAGAAGGATCACTGGTAAATGTTTTAGTGGACCCAAGAAAGCTGCTGTTGGTGAAAGCTGAGAAGCACTTTGATTTATACCATAGTGCTCCTCCCGGCAAGGGTCAGGATTTGGTGGGACCAGGTATCTCTGGAAGTAGGGGTAAGAGTGGGATTCGACACAGGAATATTGTTTCAAAACATCTTTTTAAGAAACAGAACTCTAGGATACATGGCACGATGCTAATAGCCCCTTCCCTGGCTCCACAGACCACTTCTCTGGAGTGGATAAAACAGGGTCTTTGGAGGACACTGACACAGTTGAGGGAAAAACACCATTCTAAAAACAAGGAAATTAAGTGACCTTACTATATTTTGAAACACCCAGTCTTCTTGTCTAATTTAGCTTCCAGAACACTGGTTGCCAGGCATTTACTCCCTGGGTAGGATATTGAGGAAGACTATACGGCAAATCTAAGAGAAAAGATCCAATGACCTTGACATCTGGGGATGAAATGAAAGTGCTCAAATAGATCATTCTATAGTGGAATAATCAACAAGACCCACCCAGGCACAGAGCTTCCAAATAGCATTTTAGTACTTCATCCATATGGTCATTCTTCTATGTAGTGATCCTAAATACAAAGAGGGCAATAAACACCATATAAGGCTGTCTCCAGGAAACGCATCTAACCTGCAAGGATACATTTCAACTCAAAGTAAAGGGGTGGAAAACAATATTTCAAGCAAATGGAAGCCAAAAGAAGGCTGGTGTGGCAGTTTTCATCTCAGACAACTTGGTTTTTAAATCAACAAAAGTCATGAAAGACAAAGGGGGTCACTATATAATGGTGAAGGGTACAGTTCAACAAGAAGACATAACAATTCTAAATATGTATGCACCCAACTTAGGTGCACCCAGATTCATCAAGCAAACTCTACTTGATCTAAACAAATTGATAGACAGCAACAGCATAATAGTCAGAGACTTCAACACCCCACTGACAGCACAGGA
>NW_012148041.1:1766685-1779530 GCF_000956105.1 Propithecus coquereli
AAAACCCAAAACTCTAATGATATGAAGAGCAAAGTACACATTAAATTTCTAGAATTAAATAAAAACAGCACAAGTTCCTCACAGCAGTAAGTGAAATGCTGTGCTCCCAGTACACAAGTAAAATTTAAAGTTAGCTACAGATCTACACACTGAAAATAATTTGAGACACCTGCTATAAAGATCTAGTTAAAAAAACAGGGATACTTTTGGTTGAGATATTCATGAATGTGTGTACGGGAAATGTTGGGGAAGTATATCTGCACAGGTACCTTTGTTGTCCAGTGGTCCATTATGTTCTTGCTCTTGTTCATCTTCACAGGGTAGCTCTGCCCGAATGCTTTCCTGAAGCTGGCTGATGTCCTGTTCACTGAATGACTGATCTACAGTTGAGGAAGACTGGCATAACATGGTATCTGACACCTCAGAGGTTACAGGTGTACAAGAGTCTGTTTCTTGAGATGTGCTGCTGTCTCCATTTTGGGAGCTTAGGAAATTAGGTTCCTGCTTCAAATTTTGGACATCACAGTCATTAGCATTATGCAGATCCTCTTTAAGCCTCAATGTTTCATTATTACTGTTCTCAGTATAATTAACGATTTCAATTACTCCATTGCAATTAATTTCTGCTGCACCACCCTCTACACCACGTTCCGTAAGTGTTTGATCCTGGCCCATGGTACTTGATTCTTCTAAAGAACAAACAAACAAAAAAGGATGTATGTGTATATGTGTGAGTGAAAGAACAGAAAAATTTCTCACAAGATTAAAACATTTTCTAGAACTTAATACTCAGTGACATAAAAATATGACTGAACATCTAACACCTATTTATGGAAGGACAAAAATCTTTTTATCCTTACCCAATTACTAATGAAGACTATGTTCCGATTCCTGAGAAAAGTTAGAAATTACATTTGAATGTTACCTGCCTAACATTTATGACAACATCTGTATCCTTATAAGGACACCCCCAGAGACATATTGTATGCACGAAACCACTATATCATATAACAATGATAAATTAATGTTAAAGTGTGTCATAAAGTAATTTTTGTGATGCTCTATTTATACCAAGTTTTTCTCGGGTCATTTTATTAGGTGGGTTCTCTTTCAAGGGTCTTTCAACAGGACTCTCTGATTCTTCTTGCGTGTTTGGTCTTTTTTGCCCAGGGCCCGACTCTTTCTCCATTTCCTCAATTTCCTGCATTCGCTTCTCTAGTAATTCTGCCTGGCGCTTCTGCTTCTTCTTCAATTTCTTCTTCTTATTCTTTGACATTTTGTCAGCCTGGGCGGAGATTACAAACAGATTAAGCCTTCAGGTGGCTAATCCATTACCCCTAGTTGGAGATAACTGTTAATTTTAATTACTTCCTAATTAAATTTCACTATTTCCCTAACACAGCACTTCAGTTTTTCATTAATTTAAAAGATGCACATATTCTTATGAAACCAAATAAAAACAGAATCAACAACAGTCTTGGTCTTCTGAGCAGTCTGTGGGGCTGGTTTAAATTCAGACTAACTCGAATTTATAGAAGCCTCACCAGTACAAACTTGCTGAAGTTGCATGGAAATTTATCGGAGAAAATTACAGAAGCGCAGGAATTTCTTTTCCTTTGGTTTCCAAACTCAAAAACTGTGACCATCCATAACAGAAGAACCCATACTTATAGCCCACAGATCAGAATTAAATATATAAACACCTTATACTTACTGGTTTAGGTTGTGGAGCAGTACTCACTGAAAAGAAAAGAAAACCAAGTAAGAATCCTGGCATTCAGCAGGCAATATAAACTACAGCTCAGTTAAGACACCCCACCAGAATGAAAAGTCTATCTTATACAGCCTACACTGCAGAGAAAACTATAGTTTTTAAGTGACTTTGTTAGAAGCCACATTAGTAATAGTAGTGGAGATAGTGTCTCACTATATTGCCCAGTCTGGTCTCAAAATCCTGGGCTCACGCAATCCTCCTGACTCAGCCTCCTGAGTAGCTGGTACAATAGGCATGTGCCACCATGTCTATTACTATTTTTTAAGAAAACAATGCATACATAAGTTGCCAAACTTAAAAAAAGTTTAAATTAAATTCTTCCTCAGGTAGCATCAATATGTGTAATAGAATCAAGTTCCCATTTCTGGTTTCCACTATTAATGTGCTAAAATCACCTACTTCTAATTCCCATGTACTGCTTAAAATAGAAAGGGACAAACAACAATCTCCTCATTCCTACCCAGGACACCCATCTCTAACTCTTCCTCCTTGCATTCGTCAGTTTTAAAGGGGGAATTTAGGTGACATCAAGAGCTATAGTAATTCAGTCGGGTACAGTGTCACATGTATGTATTCCAAACTACTTGGGAAGCTGAGGATGGCTTCAGCCCAGGAGTTGGAGACTAGCCTGGGCAACACAGTGAGACCCTGTTTCTAAAGGGAAAAAAAAATTATATTAATTTGCTATATAAGCATGTCATGGACAGTAGTTTACAGTTTAGCTCTTTAGGTGGAAGGTGGGGATTTTCAGTCTTCCTTTCTTTTTAAAATATTTGTAACTGAGGTAAAAAAACAGGCAGTATAAAATTTACCCTCTTACTCATTCTTAAATGTACAGTTTAGTGGTGGTAACTATATTCATATTGTTGTGTAACAGATCTCTAGAACTATTACATCTTGCAAAACAAAAACTACACCCATTGATCAACTCCCCATTTTTGCCTTCTCCAGCCTTCCTTTTGAAAGGAAGTCTGATAACTGATATTTCAACTTGAGGATCAAGAAAGTTCCTCAAATGTGATTCAACTACCAAAATTAAAATCTGCATCTCAAATGGAAAAAAAAAATCATCATAATCAAAGCAGCCATAATTGATTTAGCACATAATATTGTGTGGCACACTATGATATTTATGATGGTATTTAATCCAAATAACTCCTACATGAAGGAAAATGAAGTCAAGTAAGGCAGCCAAGGTCTCTCAGTCAATGACAAAGCCAAGATTCAAACCCAGGTCTGTGTACTACAGTGCTTAAATGAGAGCTCTTAACAGCAATGTTATCTTGCCCCTCTGCAGATTGCTAATCCATAAGCAAGAATGTGTAATCATAGTAAGAGGTAAATACATCAAAAATGGTCATCAAATTGTAAGAAAAAAACGTTTAAAACAATACAAACTGGCTTGTATAATATACAACATATCTGTACCTAAAAGACACAATGTCTAGTTTTCTCCTCCCCATATGGGAGCAATAAAGAGAATAAAATAAGTCTCTAAAGGTTGATAATATTTCTTAAAATATTATATTGTTAAATGATTGAGTAGTATTTATTTAACTCCCTGGTAACAGAAGAAAAATAGAAATTTCTCTCAACTTCTAATGAGAGAAAAGTCCCCAAAAGAAAACACACCTGCAGATCCGGAAGGTGGAGGAGCTCCAGATCGCTGCCATTCTGTTGCTTCTGCAGCCAGCCTCCGAATGTACTGTTCATTCACTGACAGCAAGATGTTTTCTGGTTTAATGTCAGTGTGGATGATACGGCACTTGGTGTGTAAATAATCCAGACCCTGTAACACCTGAATGGAAATAGAGCAGTAGACTTACAAACACAAAATACAAGTCTTTGGGAAGAAGGAAGAAATCATAACACACCATTTTAAAAACCAATATGATAATGTTTTCTACAGAAAATAAAGTACTTTGTAAAGCACAAGGAAACTTTCGTAGAAAGAATTTGTTGTAAACTATGAACAAAGGCAAGAATTGTAAAGTTCTTCTAAGTTTTACAAAGCTAATTCTATTTGGAAATATTCTTTATGTACATTATAAAGACTGAGAATAAACGTTCAACACACGCTTTAAGTGCTGAAATGTAGGTGACAACAGAGATTTAGATATCTTTTAATGCAAATTTCCTCATTGATGAAGAACTGAGGTCTCTTGCTGCCCAGTTTGGAGCTCTTTCCAAGCCACATTATTCAAACAAATTATCTGCCCCTTAAAGTATTAATATTTTCCCGATGGTAAAATTCTATACCACATATTGAAGGCTATTTAGAAAATCACCAGGAATAAGGCTATGTAATAATTTAGCATAGCAATTCTCTATTAATATATAATTAATATTTGCAACCAGAATTTTTGGAGCTCCAATTTTCCAAAGTCAGGTACCTTACACAGCTTTCCCTTTTGTTACAGGAGATGAACCTGGGGGAAAATGGTTAGGCTAAAATATTTAAAAACAAAATAAACACAATAAACCTTAAGCGTTGAACAACATATTAAACAATTTTAAAAATCTAGTTTTTAAAATAAAAATTCTATTGGAAGTAGGAACTCCCAACATCTTGAGAATGTTAAAAAACTACCATATAGCAAAGACTAAAATACATACTTGCTGAATAATTTTTTTGACACAAGGCAGTGGAAGCCCCTGGTAGTTGGACTTGATGATCCACTTGAGCAGATGATGTCCCAAAACTTCAAATACCATGCAGATATCTAGGAGTTCATTAAGGAGAGGAAAAAAAGGCACAAAAGTAGAACAGGGCAAGACAAAAGGTAGATTCCGCCCCAATGAAAATGTTATGTATTATTTTCTTTCAGGATAAAAAGATAGAGCTTGACTGAATAAATAGGTAGCTACCAATATTCTGAAATTCCAAAGTCTAATGCTATAGTAATGAAAGCATCCATGAAACAGAAAATTGTGGGGGACTGGTTTATCAGTGAAATTATGCACTCAGTGGTGAGAGGAAAAATGAAACCTATACATACAAATAGTGAAAACACTAGGCTCAAGCTGTTGTTTTTTTTTTTAAAAGCTAGAGATTTATTGTTATTTTGTGATTAATAAATCATCAAATTGGTTATGACACTATCCCACACTGTATACCATCACTCATCAGTACAAAAGTTTTGAAACCAGACTGAGGCATAGGCAGAAAGAGCAAAGACACATGAATACCATCCTTAATAATCTCTAGTCATGCCTCCACATATTTTCCTCCTGGGAAAAGTGTCAGAACAGTGCATGGACTGGTGAGCAACCTGGCCCCTTGACCTTTTGTAATAGCAAGCCAACTTGTAGAAGTAACGGAATTCAACTTGTATTTCCCTTGATTTTATTGGTCTGGACTCATTTTAGGTTACTTTGACATTTTAATTTCCTGTAACTGTACATGAGAGAATGACCTAAGAGAATACTGAACCAGAGTCAGTCAAATATATTACTGACCCTAAATTATGTTTTAATTGGTCCTAAAGGAATGGACCACCCCAACAGTTTGAGAGTTAGGCAGAACTTCTCTGGGGAGGGAAGAAAAAGGATGCAGAACAGCCAAATGTACTCAACATTCTTAAAACAGCTCTTGTTTTTCACCCCTGAATGATACTTCTTTACTACGCTATATGCACAGAAATCCTAACAGAATCTTAGTTGCCAGTATTATTTAAACTGGCCTAATCCAGGATAGATTCCACTGCCCCCCTCTTCCCCACTCTCTGAGGCTCTGAAAGCACAATATTTAACTATTTCTTAATAGAACTACCAAAACACTTCAGAAACAAGTGGCTCACAAATCATTTTAAATCCATGTATTGCCTGTGCATGAGAAAAGAGATAAACCCAAAAGATAGTTCTATTTTTATATGGTGATTAAAAATAACTGAAACATCAAGACACTTTCAGTGAAAGCAACATTTCAATTACAAATTGTAATGCCTGTTAAACTATCTATGGGAGAAGCTGAAAAGTCCTAGGCAAATGCATTTTTGGGTATACTACAGTGTTCCTTCAGTCTGCACAAAGATTAAGGTTAATTTACAGTCAATCTGTGAATGTCGAGACAATGTTACATTATGTTGTCTGTACAATTAAATGCCCTTAAAGAGATAACCAGAATCAGCTTTTCTACTATATTTTCAAAAAAACCTGACTAACCGATACTTTTGCTGGGAGATGTTTATCAAAGATGCTGTAAGATTTTATACAATTAGAAAATACTCAACTCTGAGAGTATTTCCTTATCCTTACTTTTTTGGTTACAGGTGTTTTGCTCAGATAACCTATTGCAGTATGATTCTAGAAACGCAGTCCCAAATGTGCATACTCTATATTGTATACAAATAAAGCCAAAATTGTCAGTAGTACAAATCTTACAGCATTTTGTTTGCAAAAGTACATGCCAAAGTCACAATAAGCAATATTGTACCACAAATTATAGAGCGCAAATGATTTGCTTCTTTTTAATGCTTTTATTCTACATAAATTACTACCACAGGCTAATGTTTAAAAAGCAAATTGGACAGATGCAGGACAAAACCTGTTCACCCAAACTATATAAGGTGATGTTTTCAAAAAATTACAATAAATGCAGAAGTGTTTGATGCATGCAGTAGCCTTAAATGAAAAAGCATTGACTCCCATTGTTTCAGAGAAGAAAAACACAGAAAAATCCACACATCTTACTGTACTCCACCTTAAAATGCATCATACTGGGTTTGTTTACAACAGCACAGAATTCCAAGAGTCAAATGAAATAAGCAGGTATTTGAAAGTTTTAAGAGCCGTTATCAAAAATAAATTACATTTTTTCGAGATACAGAAATGCTGCTATGATGACTAGGAGCCCAGTAACCTTTCAATAGCTGCATTGATATCACCTCCTGTTGCTATCAGCGCTTGCAAGTTTGCCTCACGGTTCAAAAATCCCATTGCACTGAGTTGTTCCAGTTGTTGCTGAAATCTGACTTCTGGGTTCTGTAGCTGAGGGTTTACTCCAGCAAGAGCCTGTAGCATTTGCTGAATAAACTGCTGGTGTCCAGGTTCGGCGGTTCCTGCTGTGGGGCTTATGTTTTCACTAGGTGCAGCGTTAGACCCATTGGTTCCTGAAGAGCCTCCAGTGCTTCCTAATGCCCCCAGGCCAGGAGTAAACCCTGGGATGAGGCCTGGGGCTTCTGATGCTAACGTCTGCAAACCCTGCTGAATCTGTAACAAAGCTTGCACTGCTCTAGGGTTTGACATTGCTGAGAGTGTATCAGGACTCTGCATTTGTTGGAGGAAAGTTGGGAGCTGTTGTCTCATTTGTTCTTGAAGCTGAGGATTTCCAGCAAATAGGGGATTATTCAGCATCATCTGTGCAGCAAGGTCAGGGTTCTGGCTTAGTGACTGCATCATGCTTCTCATGTAGGGGGCAGACAACATGTTTTGCATAAGTTGCGGATTTTCAGTTATTTGTTGCAACAAGCTCTGCATTCCTGGTGTGTTGAACATACTAGCTCCTACTCCAGATATCAAATTCTGCGCAGTAGTACTCTGCCCAGCAGTGCCACTGGCTGCACTACCAGCAGTGCCACCCACAGTGCTGGTGGTGCCACTGGAAGCTGGTGAACTTTGGGAAGCCGGTGGAGCCCATGGATTGGGTAATGGATCTCTATTTTCTGTACGGGACGGTTGACTACCTTCTCTTGAGGATGTATTGCTCACTAAGGAAGCAAATCGATTACCACCAAACTGTTCTTGTGCGGCACTCAGCATCGGTTCCTGAATATCCGTGTACATGCGCCTGAGAGCATTATATCCCCCTGGGATGCTTTCTAAGTTGCTCAAGGCTCGGTCCTGGTTTCTCATCATTTCTTGCATCTTTGCTGGATTCCTGGCAAGTTCCAATGTTTGTCTCATTGTATCTGGATTATTCAGCATATGACTAATTTTTGGATTTCTCTGTATCAACTGCTGCATTTGTGGATTGGCCATAATTAATTGTCTCATCAGGTAAGGATGTGAGAGCATGCTCTGAACAAAGGGATTTTCCATGATCTGGACCATCATTTCTGGGTTGGACAAAAGTTGTCGCTGCATCTGGCTCTGTAGTTCAGAGAAGGTGGTAGTATTCAAACCCAGGCTACTCAGACCTGCAGTCCTCCAAGGCCACCTAAACCAAAAGGGTTGCTAGTAGCAGAACCAGATGTGGAGTTACTATTAGGAGCTGATGATGTGGTAACATTGCTTCCAGTGGTATTTGTTTGCTGAGCTGAATGATCCTGAGACCTGTTTTGTGTTTTGATGACAAGGTGAACGGTAAGTCCATCGTGAATTCCATGCCGACTCAAAGTATCTTGATCTTTTAAAATTTTCCCAGCAAATATCAACACGAGTTGGTCAGCATGTGATTTGAAACATTTATAGAGATTTCTTCCTTGAACTGCTGGACGGAGCTATTCGCTGGCACAGCGAACTCCTCCTTCTCCTTCGGGGTCTTCACGGTGACTTTCATGATCTTGGGCTCCGCAGAGGCTGCGGCCCCGGCGGCGCTGTCCTGGGAGCCCGCCGTCCTGGGAGCCCGGAGGGCCGCCGCTTTCACCACTCTCGGCCATGGCGGCGGCGGCGACTCAGGCGAGCAGGAGGGAGCGGGCGAGCGAAAAGAAGCCAGCAGACGCCAGAGCCGGCCGGCCCGGGCTGCAGAGAATGCAGCGCACGCCGCCTCAGTGGCAGTGGGCGCAGGGCCGCCCTAGCGGATGAGGGGCCGCGGAGCTTGGCGTGGGCTCCGGGGCAGGCCCCAGTAGGGCGCTGGGCAGCCGCCGTGCGTTCAGGCGCGCTCGTTCGCAGCCACATCCGCAGCCGCCACCGCGTCCTCCTCCCTGCCCCTCCCCCACGTCCCTCCGCCGGCGCCGCGCGGGCCACGCCGGGTCAAGCTGTTGATTAAATTCAGATAAATTAGTTTCTTCCCTAATTATCAAAATTAATGTCCAGAGTAAAACTCCCACTCTCTGAGTCTCAAAACAAGGAATAACAAATTCTTCCCCACATAGAAGACAATGTACAAAACTTAACCCAAAAATTGCAAATGCCAACATTTTTAAAAAATAGGAAACTGACTTGCTTTATGCTCTGTAGTTTACAAAACTAATCTTGATTCTACTGCCATCATGTGTTCTCTTTATGTATGAAAGTCCTGATCACACCACACAGGAATACTCTTTTAGCCTACTACTAGTGTGCAGGGCACTGCGGGATGTTAGCAGTGTGTTGATGTCTTCTACCCCAGAAGCTTCTACACATACTAGGAAGTTAAGACATACATACATAGTAACAATCTAGTACCCAGACTTTTTTGTTTGTCTGATTTTAGAGATAGGGTCTTGCTCTGTCACCTAGGCTTAGAGAGCAGTGGCGTGATCAGAGCTCACTACTGCCTCCAACCCCTGGGCTCAAGTGATCCTTCTGCCTCAGTCTCCTGAATAGTTGAGAATACAGGCAAGCACCATCATGCCTGGCTAATTTTTAAATTTTTTGCAGAGATGGGGTCTCACTATGTTGCCAAGGCTGGTCTCAAACTCCTGGGCTCAAGCGATCCTCCCAACTCAGCCTCCCAAAGTTCTGGGATTATAGGTGTGAGCCACTGCGCTTGGTCAGACTTTTGTTTTAAATAAGATTCTCCACTAAAAGAAAGCCTGGGCTCTTTGGGAAAATGGCCAAATCCAAGGCTACTGGACAGGGAAAATACAGGGAGTTAATATATGAATTAAAAACATAAAAAGGGCCAGGTACAGTGTGGCTCATGCCTGTAAACCCAGCACTTTGAGAGGATGAGATAGGAGGATTGCTTGGACCCAGGAGTTCAAGACCAGCCTGGGCAACACAGGGGATAACCATCTAATACGTGAATTAAAAACAGAATGAGGGGCCAGGCGCAGTGGCCCACGCCTGTAATCCTAGCACTCTGGGAGGCCGAGGCGGGCGGATTGCTTGAGCTCAGGAGTTCGAGACCAGCCTGAGCAAGAGCGAGACCCCGTCTCTACTAAAAAAAAATAGAAAAAGAAATTATCTGAACAACTAAAAATATATATAAAAAAAAAAAAATTAGCCGGGCATGGTGGTGCATGCCTGTAGTCCCAGCTACTCGGGAGGCTGAGGCAGTAGGATCGCCTGAGCCCAGGAGTTTGAGGTTGCTGTGAGCTAGGCTGATGCCGTGGCATCCACTCTAGAGAGGGCAACAGAGTGAGACTCTGTCTCAAAAAAAAAAAAACAGAATGAGGGCCACGTGCAGTGTGGCTCATGCCTCTAGTCCCAGCTACCTGAGAGGATGAGGCAAGAGGATCAATTGAGCCCAGGAGTTTGAGGTTGCAGTGAACTATTATTGAGTCACTACACTCTAGCTGGGCGACAGAGCAAGACCTTGTCTCAAAATCATGAATAAAATTTAAAAAATCAAAATATGATACCATCTCAAACTCACCAGCAATGACTAAGATAAAAAAGACTAACATCATCAAGTATAGGTTAGGATGTAGAATAATTAGAACTCATAGGCGGGGAGGAGGAAAAAAAAAAAGAACTCATATTATGCTAGTATAAAATGATACAACCACTTTAGAAAACTGGTTAACAATTTCTTAGAGTTAAATATAAAACCTATGAACTTCTGCTTCAGCCAAGATTGAATAACAGGGGCTGGATTTACCCTCTTGCTTGAAAAAACAAGACAAAATACATAAAACAACAGAAGACTCCAGACATCAAGCAACAGGGGCAGTGATTCCTAAAAAAAGAAACAAATGAGTTGAACCCTAAGATTGCCCCATCTTAAGACTTTCCAGGCAGACTCCATAAGTTGAAGAAATGGAGCTGAGTGTCTGGAGAGAGCCAGGCAGCTACAGTAAATATTTAGAACAAGGCACCAGAGAACACAGTGCTGCAGAAAGAGAGAACTGGAGATCTGCAGAGGGTCCCCTGCAAGTATTCAGCAGAGTATCGACAAGCACATGTATGTGAAGAAGCTAGCAGAGGCAGAGGGAAAAAACCATCTGAAAAGATTAGAGAGAACAGAGCCCAGTATTTGCATAAGGCTTGGAACAGTACCTTTTCCCACCAAAAAGACTAGAAAAATTTGGTCACAGGACATTGGATAGGATATTCAGAAAGGTCTTGCCTCAGAACAGGGGAATGATTAGACCTACACCAAGCATTGCTTTGGATACACCTAACAAAACATAAAAGTAAAATCTGAAAGGATCAGTTTCCAAGCAATTCCATCCCAGAACAAAGCTCAAGAAGATTTTTTTATAGGAATACAAAATATCCAGCAGCAAACAAGGTAAAACTCACAATGTGATTACCAGGCAGTAAAAATCGCACCCAAAATTAGAATAATCAATCGTTTGAAACTGATCCAACCAACGCAGATGTTAGAATTAGCAGACAAGGATAGTAAATGATTATGATGACTGTATTCCACATGTTCAAAAAGTTAAGTAAAGACATGGAAGATATTAAAAAAAAAAAGACTGAAAACTTCTAGAGATGAAAAGTACAGTGTGAAAGATGAAAACACACTGGATAAATAAATGGCAGATTAGACACTGTAGAACAGTTAACTTGAAGGTATAGCAATAGAAATAATCCAAAAGGAAACACATGGAGGAAAAATAATCCAAACAAACAAACCTACCCAACCCACAAAAGGAAGCAACTCGAGAGACTCAAGAAAAGGGAGGGCAGGAAGGAGGTGAAAATATCTCCTTTTTGCCACCAATCAACAAATCATAAAAGGCAATGATCAACCCAGTGGCAAAGCATACCTGTAGTGCTTAGATTCTTGATGCCATTTCCAACTAAAAGGAATTAGGGATTCTTAGAGAAATGGGCTCTAGGTTTGGTACAGGAACTTTATAAGATAAGCCTGTAACATCTTGATGTCAGATAATAAAGAAACTGCCAAATTTCATGTGGATCTGGACTCAAATAAGAATAAACAACTAGAGAGCAATCCAAGAAGACGGTGGAGTACGAAGTCACCAGAAATCTATTTCCCCACCTAGGCAACCAATACACTGGCACAATCTATCTAATGTGATTATTTTGGAACTCTAGAGTCTATCAAAGGCTCACAACTTCCAGGGAAGGCTTGGGTAATAAATTGTTCTTAATTTTAGGTCAATCTCAGCTCTTAGCACAGTAGCAGCTACCTACCCTCCAACCCCAAACCTACACATAGCTTGCCAGAGACAGAGTGGACAAAAAGGAGTCTGTCTTAAGTGTTGGAGATCTGTGCCCTCTGACCCCCCACTGCTGTGGATCAAGGAAGTGCAAACAGGTGGGTGGCCATTTTTACAGCTCCCCTCACATTGTTTCAAGCCTTTCCTCTTTGGCTAAAGTGACTTCCAGAAGATTTAATGGGCTAGTGCCTTTTTTCCTCTCTTTCGTTTTCTCTTTTTCCCCTTTGGGAGCCAGACATCGAAGACCAGGAAACTCAAAAGCAACTGCAGATACAGGGAAAATTACAAAGTGACTGTGAATGCCCAGGGAAAGGCTCAGAAAAGATCTCAGAAGACTTTTAGTTTACATTTCAGGCAGATCCTTGTAAAAGACAGCTTATAACAACCAAAAAAAATTCAAAACAATTTAAAAAAATAATGAAAAACAGCAAACTCTGGGGAAGGGACAGAATCTGATTTCCAGAGATACTATACTAGATTCAAATGCCCAGTTTTCAACAAAAAGATCACAAGGCATACAAAGAAACAGAAAAGAATGATACATTCAAAGGAAAAAAACAAATCAACAGAAACTGTCCCTGAAAAGACCTGATAGAGACCTATTAGACAAAGACTTTAAAACAACTGTCTTAAAGATGTTAAAAGAACTAAAAGAAAATTGGAGAAAGTCAAGAAAATGATGTATGAACAAAATGGAAATACCAGTAAAGAATGAGAAAGCCTAAAAAGAGGCTGGGCGCAGTGGCTCACGCCTGTAATCCTAGCACTCTGGGAGGCCGAGGCCAGTGGATTGTTTGAGCTCAGGAGTTTGAGACCAGACTGAGCAAGAGCAAGACCCTGTCTCTACTAAA
>NW_012148041.1:1780492-1783392 GCF_000956105.1 Propithecus coquereli
ACCTAGACACATTATAATTAAACTTTTGAAGACAAAGAAGGACTCTTGAAAGCATCAAGAGAGAGGTGACTCATCACATACGATGGATCCTCAATTGAGATTATCAGCAAATTTTTCATCAGAAACTTAGGAGACCAGAAGCCAGTGGGCCAATATATTCAAAGTGCTAAAAGAAAAAGAGTATCAACCAAGAATTCTATACTCAGCAAAATTCTCCTTCAGAAGTGAGGAAGCAATTCAGACATTTCCATGTAAACAAAGATGTTGCGAAGTTATGTCTTTATATATTATATGCCCCCAAATATAAACTAATAAGTCAGACATTCCCTATAAACAGAGGCTGAAAAGTTCATTACCACTGGACATGCCCTGCAAGAAATGCTTAAGCAAGTCCTATAAGGTAAAACTAAAGGACACTAGACTGCAACGCAAAGCCATATGAACAAATAAAAATCTCAATAAGGGTAAACACATGGATAATTATAAAGCTAGTATTATTTTAACAATGGTTTTTGTAACTCTACTTTTTGTTTTCTACATGATTTTAGATACTAATACATTTGAAAAATTATTAGTCTAAAAGCTAGTATTATTGTAACTTTAATTTGTGACTCCAAATTTTGTTTTCTACATGATTTAAGAGCCTTACCTTTTGAAAGAATTATTACTTTATGTTTTGTGGCACACAATTTATAAAGATATAACTTTGTAACATCAACAACTGCAAAGGATTGTCTATAGAGCTGCTAACGGAGCAGATTTTTTGTATGATACTGAAGTTGAGCTGGTATAAATTCAAATTATAGAGTGTTACAACCTCAGAATGGTAAATGTAATCCCCATAATAAAAACAAAGACTATAGCTATAGAATACATACAAAAGAGGCTGGGTGCAGTGGCTCACACTTAAAATCCCAGCACTTTGGGGGGCTGAGATGGGAGGATCGCTTGAGACCAGAAGTTTTGAGATCAGAAGTTTTGAGACTAGCTTGGGCAACACAGTGAGACCCCCATCTCTACAAAAAAGAAAAAAGAGGCCAGGCATGGTGGCACATGCCTGTAGTCCCAGCTACTTGGGAGGCTGAGGCAAGAGGATAGCTTGAGCCTAGGAGTTTGAGGTTGCAGTGAGCTATGATCATGCCACTGCATTCTAATCCAGGCAACAAAGTGAGACACTGTCTCAAAAAAAAAAAAAAAAAAAATCAGCCAGGCATGGTGGTGCACACCTATGGTCCCAGCTACTGAGATCGGAAGATTACTTGAGCCCAGGAATTCAAGGCTGCAGTGAGCTATGATCACACCACTGCATGTCGCCTGGGTGACAGAGCGAAGCCTTGTCTTAAAAAAAAATAAAAAAATAAAAACACACACACACACACACACAAAAGAAAATGAGAAAGATCAACTAAACACAAAAGAAGATCATAATGCAGGAAATGAGAGAAAAAAGCTACAAGCATACAGAAAACAAATAGCAAAATGAAAGATGTCAGTATCTCCTTGACAGTAATTACTTTAAATGTAAATGGATCATATCCTCCAGTCAAAGGAAAGAGATTTGCAGAATGGATAAAAAAATATGCTCCAACTAAATGCTGTCTACAAGATACTCTTTGTTTTGTTTCTTAGTTGTTTTTGGAGACAGTCTCATTGCTGCCTGGGCTAGAGTGCAGTGGCATCATCAGAGCTCACTACAACCTCAAACTCCTGGACTCAAGCAATCCTCCTGCCTCAGCCTCCCGAGTAGCTGCGACTACAGGCATGCGCCACCATGCCCGGCTAATTTTTTTTTCTATGTATTTTTAGTTGTCCAATTAATTTCTATTTTTAGTAGAGACAGGGTCTCGCTCTTGCTCAGGCTGGTTTCGAACTCCTGAGCTCAAACAATCTGCCCGCCTCGGCCTCCCAGAGAGCTAGGATTACAGGCGTGAGCCACCGAGCCCGGCCAAGACTCACTTTTGATCCCAAGACACAAACAGATTGAAAGTGAAAGGATGGATAAAGAAATTCCATGCAAATAATAACCAAAAGAAATCAAGTGTGGCTATATGAATAATAGACAAAATAGACTTTAAATCAAAAAGTTACAAGAGACAAAGATATTATATATTAATAAAAGGCTCAATACAATAAGATGATAATGAGACATTTACTGTTAATTTACATTAACATATCACCAAAACATATGAAACAAAAACTGACAGAATTGAGAGAAATAGATAGTTACATAATAGTAGTTGGAGACTTTAATACCATACTCTCAAGAATGGATAGAACAAGCAGGCAGAAGTAAGGAAATAGAGGACTTAAACAATTAATAAATCAATGAGATCTGACATACACTTTATGGGTATTAAGTCGCAGTTTTATAAGATGGAAAGTTATGAAGATGATGGTAGTGGTCACTGCAAAACATTATGAGTGTAGTTAATTTCACTGAACTGTACACTTCAAAATATTTAAGATGGTAAATTATGTTATGTGTATTTTGCTACAATAAAAAAGATTAGAACAAAAAAAACCTTAAAAGAAAAAAAAGCATGAGACACTTAGAGAGACTTAATAAACACTGACTATAGAAACTTGTAACTAAAAAACCGGTCCCAAAAGCTGGGCGCAGAGGCTCATGCCTGTAATCCTAGCACTCTGGGAGGCTGAGGTGGGAGGATCGCTTGAGGTCAGGAGTTCAAGACTAGCCTCAGCAAAAGTGAGACCCCGTCTCTGCTAAAAATAGAAAACAATTAGCCAGACATGGTGGTGTGCGCCTGTGGTCCCAGCTACTTGGGAGGCTGACGCAGGAGGATTCCTTGAGCCCAGAAGTTTGAGGTTGCCGTGAGCTAGGCTGCCACCATGGCACTTCAGCCTGGGTGACAGAGCAAGACTTCCCGCCACCCCCCCCC
>NW_012148041.1:1783442-1784097 GCF_000956105.1 Propithecus coquereli
ATAAAGGAGCTAGCAAGAAAAGAAAGTACAGAGTAGGGAAAAAAGGATCCTAAAGACACAGGATAACATACCGGTTGCCAACACATTATTGGCATCCACTGCATGTCGCCTGGGTGACAGAGCGAAGCCTTGTCTTAAAAAAAAATAAAAAAATAAAAACACACACACACACACACACAAAAGAAAATGAGAAAGATCAACTAAACACAAAAGAAGATCATAATGCAGGAAATGAGAGAAAAAAGCTACAAGCATACAGAAAACAAATAGCAAAATGAAAGATGTCAGTATCTCCTTGACAGTAATTACTTTAAATGTAAATGGATCATATCCTCCAGTCAAAGGAAAGAGATTTGCAGAATGGATAAAAAAATATGCTCCAACTAAATGCTGTCTACAAGATACTCTTTGTTTTGTTTCTTAGTTGTTTTTGGAGACAGTCTCATTGCTGCCTGGGCTAGAGTGCAGTGGCATCATCAGAGCTCACTACAACCTCAAACTCCTGGACTCAAGCAATCCTCATGCTTCAGCCTCCCAAGTAGCTGGGACTACAGGTATGTGCCACCATACTCGGCTAATTTTTCCCATTTTTTGTAGAGAGAGGTCTCACTCTTTCTATGACTGGTTTCGAACTCCTGAGCTCAAACAATCTGCC